>NW_024608995.1:15000-55000 GCF_018296145.1 Oncorhynchus tshawytscha | reverse complement strand
ATATAGTAACTATCTAACCTGACTACAGGTGAATATAATATAGTAACTATCTAAATATAATATAGTAACTATCTAACCTGACTACAGGTGAATATAATATAGTAACTATCTAACCTGACTACAGGTGAATATAATATAGTAACTATCTAACCTGACTACAGGTGAATATAATATAGTAACTATCTAACCTGACTACAGGTGAATATAATATAGTAACTATCTAAATATCTAACCTGACTACAGGTGAATATAATATAGTAACTATCTAACCTGACTACAGGTGAATATAATATAGTAACTATCTAACCTGACTACTGGTGAATATAATATATTAACTATCTAACCTGACCACAGGTGAATATAATATAGTAACTATCTAACCTTTCTACAAGTGAATATAATATAGTAACTATCTAAATATCTAACCTGACTACAGGTGAATATAATATAGTAACTATCTAAATATCTAACCTGACCACAGGTGAATATAATAGACTAGCTATCTAACCTGACTACAGGTGAATATAATAGATTAGCTATCTAACCTGACCACAGGTGAATATAATAGACTAGCCATCTAACCTGACTACAGGTGAATATAATATAGTAACTATCTAACCTGACCACAGGTGAATATAATAGACTAGCCATCTCACCTGACCACAGGTGAATATAATAGACTAGCTATCTTACCTGACTACAGGTGAATATAATAGACTAGCCATCTCACCTGACTACAGGTGAATATAATATAGTAACTATCTAACCTGACCACAGGTGAATATAATAGACTAGCCATCTAACCTGACTACAGGTGAATATAATATAGTAACTATCTAACCTGACTACAGGTGAATATAATAGACTAGCCATCTCACCTGACTACAGGTGAATAATATAATATAGTAACTATCTAACCTGACTACAGGTGAATATAATAGACTAGCTATCTAACCTGACTACAGGTGAATATAATAGACTAGCTATCTAACCTGACCACAGGTGAATATAATAGACTAGCCATCTAACCTGACTACAGGTGAATATAATATAGTAACTATCTAACCTGACCACAGGTGAATATAATAGACTAGCCATCTCACCTGACCACAGGTGAATATAACAGACTAGCCATCTCACCTGACCACAGGTGAATATAACAGACTAGCCATCTCACCTGACCACAGGTGAATATAACAGACTAGCCATCTCACCTGACCACAGGTGAATATAACAGACTAGCCATCTTACCTGACCACAGGTGAATATAACAGACTAGCCATCTTACCTGACCACAGGTGAATATAACAGACTAGCCATCTCACCTGACCACAGGTGAATATAACAGACTAGCCATCTTACCTGACCACAGGTGCATATAACAGACTAGCCATCTCACCTGACCACAGGTGAATATAACAGACTAGCCATCTCACCTGACCACAGGTGCATATAACAGACTAGCCATCTCACCTGACCACAGGTGCAAGCCATCGAAGCCGTAGGAGTACAGTTGAATATAATAGACTAGCCATCTCACCTGACCACAGGTGAATATAACAGACTAGCCATCTCACCTGACCACAGGTGAATATAACAGACTAGCCATCTTACCTGACCACAGGTGCAAGCCATCGAAGCCGTAGGAGTACAGTTGAATATAATAGACTAGCCATCTTACCTGACCACAGGTGCAAGCCATCGAAGCCGTAGGAGTACAGGTCGTCACCGAGCCCGTTTCCCCCCCAGCCCTCTCCTCCCCCGGGGTAGGGTTGGTAGCCGTCCGTGGTGGCCCAGCCCACTCTGAGATGTGTGGCTTCGGCCGTAACGAAGGGTAACACCTGGTCCACCATCAGCTCATAATACCACTTCCTGTACTGGGCGGAGCCTTCACTCACACCCAGGAAGATGTTAGGCCTCATGCTGCCATGTGGGAAGAAGGATAACAAGGGGTTAATGTCGGTTAAAGTTCAATACTGGAACAATGTTGTTTTTCTCGTCTATATTGAATACATCATTTAAACATTCACAGTTTAGGTTGGAAAAAGTATGTGAACCCCCCGAGGCTAATGACTTCTCCTGAAGCTAATTGGAGTCAGGAGTCAGCTAACCTGGAGTCCAATCAATGAGACGAGATTGGAGACGTTAGTTAGAGCTGCCTTGCCCTATAAAAACACTCCAAAAAATTGAGTTTGCTATCCTCAAGAAGCATTGCCTGATGTGACCCAGGCCTCAAACAGAAGAGACCTCAGAAGACCTAAGATGAAGAATTGTCGACTTGCATAAAGCTGGAAAGGGTTACAAAAGTATCTCTAAAAGCCTTGATGTTCATCAGTCCACTAAGACAAATAGTCTATAAATGGAGAAAGGTCAGCACTGTTGCTACTCTCCCTGAGTGGCCGTCCTGCAAAGATGACTGCAAGAGCACAGAGCAGAATGTTCAATGAGGTTCAGAAGAATCCTAGAGTGTCAGCTAAAGACTTACAGAAATCTCTGGAACATGCTAACATCTCTGTTGACGAGTCTACGATACGTAAAACACTCAACAAGAATGGTGTTCATGGGAGGAGACCACGGAAGAAGCCACTGTCCAAAAAAAAAAAAGAATATTGCTGAACTGAAACAGTTTTGTGAAGAGGAATGGTCCAAAATTCCTCCTAACCGTTGTGCAGATCTGATCCTCTGTACCATCACTCATTCATATATCCTTATGTACATATTCTTTATCCCCTTACACTTTGTATAAGACAGTAGTTTTTTGGAATTGTTAGTTAGATTACTTGTTCGTTATTACTGCATTGAGCTTAACTTGAGACACAAGCATTTCTCACCTAGAGCTCTAGAAATGCACATGCGCGACGCTATATGCTATGGTATTAGTTAAAACGCAAACGTTCATTAAAATACAATTTTGATTTGAAATAAAGCTACAGTCATTGTGAATCTAGCCAGGTTCAGATTTTTGCCAAATGCTTTTCGGTCAAAGCATGAGAAGCTAAATCTGAAGCATTCAACACTTTTCCCACCCTGCACTGTAAACAAAAGAATTACACGCTGTGCTCACAAACCGACACAAAAAATATAAAACATTAATTACCTTTGACCATCTTCTTTCTTTGACACCTTGATGTCCCAAATCACACTGGGTCTAATTAAATCGGTCCATAATGGCCTAGTAGACTATGAAGACTGTGTGGAAAACGGTAAAAAACATTCAAACGTAACTTTTTTCTCAAAAGTTTTCAAGTTTACAAAACTTTCAAAGCAAAATACCTTTCTAATGCAACTTGTTAACTACACGTTAATAAGCTATAAAAACATCAGGAGGCGTTAAATTCTGAGCCTCCATTTCTAAAAATGTTCTAGAAAAAGGCAGACAATGCCTTGGGTCGGTGGTTTCATTTTCGGTTCTTTTCTTTTCTACATTTCAGAAAATGAGTTCTCTATAGAAACTGTGGTGCTGTTTTGTTAAATATATTACGGTACCTTGTGACAATGTCATGGGAGTGGCGCATGGATACTTTTTTCCATGTCCAGTGATCAGATTTTCCTGCGCTATTGATGAAACAGACGTTCTGTTATAGTCACAGTGATTTAAACATTTTGGAAACGTCTGAGTGTTTTCTATCCACACATACTAATCATGTGCATATACTATATTCCTGGCCTGAGTAGTCATTATGGGGTAGGACGTCAAAATGGGGTTTTGTGATGTTTCAGAAAAAGTAGGGGGAAGCTTGTGAGGTTTTATACTGCATTGTCGGAACTAGAAGCACAAGCATTTCGCTACACTCGCATTAACATCTGCTAACCATGTGTATGTGACAAATACAATTTGATTTGATTTGACGTTTGGTTGAGGTTATTACTGCCAAAGGAGGGTCAACCAGTTATTAAATCCAAGGGTTCACCTACTTTTCCCACCCTGCACTGTGAATGTTTACACGCTGTGTTCCATAAAGACATGAAAACATATAATTGTACAGACCGCTCAGATCAATTCTTAAAGACATGGGCCTAAAAAGGTGTGAATGGGTGTAGACAAAGAAGGGCTCTCCAGTAGGTACCAAAACATTCAAAGGCTATTTTCTCAAAAGTGAGTTTCCATGTTTATCAACTTTCAAAGCAAAATTACTCTCCCATTGTTCCTCAACCGTAATGATCTACCGTGTTAAGGCTCTGAGTCCATTTCTAAATGTTCTACATTTGACCGATTTGAGCCGGTTTCATTTTCTTTCTTTTCTTTTATACATTTGAAAAAAGTTCTAAAAAACTGTTTGTGTTTTGTTAATATGAGGTATTGTGATGTCATTATGGGGTATTGTGATGTCATTATGGGGTATTGTGATGTCATTATGGGGTATTGTGATGTCATTATGGGGTATTGTGATGTCATTATGAGGTATTGTGATGTCATTATGAGGTAATGTGATGTCATTATGAGGTATTGTGATGTCATTAGCGGGTATTGTGATGTCATTATGATGTAATGTGATGTCATTATGGGGTATTGTGATGTCATCATGGGGTATTGTGATGTCATTATGGGGTATTGTGATGTCATTATGAGGTATTGTGATGTCATTATGGGGTATTGTGATGTCATTATGATGTATTGTGATATCATTTTCAGGTATTGTGTGTAGATTGATGAGGGTTTGGGTTAGGGTTAGAGTTAGGGTTTGGGTTAGAGTTAGGGTTTGGGTTAGGGTTAGAGTTAGAGTTAGAGTTAGGGTTAGAGTTAGGGTTTAGGTTAGGGTTAGGGTTAGGGTCAGGGTTTGGGTTAGAGTTAGGGTTTGGGTTAGGGTTAGGGTTAGAGTTAGAGTTAGAGTTAGGGTTAGGGTTAGGGTTAGAGTTAGGGTTTGGGTTAGAGTTAGGTTAGGGTTAGGGTTTGGGTTAGTTAGAGTTAGAGTTAGAGTTAGGGTTAGGGTTAGGAGTTAGAGTTAGAGTTAGGGTTTGGGTTGGGTTAGAGTTAGGGTTAGGTTAGGGTTAGAGTTAGGGTTAGAGTTAGGGTTAGGTTAGGGTTTGGGTTAGGGTTAGGGTTTGGGTTAGGGTTAGGGTTTGGGTTAGGGTTAGAGTTAGAGTTAGAGTTAGGGTTAGAGTTAGAGTTAGGGTTAGGTTAGGGTTAGGGTTAGGGTCAGGGTTTGGGTTAGAGTTAGGGTTAGGGTTAGGGTTAGAGTTAGAGTTAGGGTTTGGGTTAGGGTTAGAGTTAGAGTTAGAGTTAGAGTTAGGGTTAGGGTTTGGGTTAGAGTTAGGGTTTGGGTTAGAGTTAGGGTTAGGGTTTCGGTTAGGGTTAGGGGAGGTGGAGGAAGAAGGCTGTACCTGCTGACATGGTTGACAAGTCGTGTCTGTAGAAGCAGGTCTCTGCCAGGTAGCAGGTTGTCACAGATCAGGTGTTGGTTGGACCGCACGGCCACGCCATGACAGACACACAGAGAACAGAGCACGTCCAGAACCTGTTGGGTTAACACAGAGAACAGACCATGATACAGATCAGATGCTGGTTGGAACAACAACATTCAGAGTGTAGGTACATAATTGCCTAATCTGCAATTTAACTTAATGTTGTTGACAGTGGAGGAGGTATTGGACATAAAACATCTACAGAGTGGTAGAATGACTATGCTATTGTCAAACATGGAACACCAGGCCTTTCTACTTAAGGCTCACCCAACACTACTCACTGGAGAGAAAGTACAGGACACTTCAATCATTTAGATGTGGCAACATGACCAAGCCTTTCAGTAATGTTGGTCCATTAGCTAATCATGTAAAAAACAAGGGGAACATTAAATGATTAAAGTTATTGAGCGCTTAAGTTGTTCGCTGTGTATTGCGTGAACATGTGTGACATACAGCTACATAGTTAGATCGCTTCAGATCTCAACTCATCAGCTGAAAAAATAAACATATCCAAACTAATACCTCTTCTAAAAATCAATAACAGGACTTATGTCTCTGAAATATTGGAAACATTAAAATGAAATATCATGAAAGAGTGGAATGGTAGAGCCGACCCACTGGTGCAATGTGTTGCTCACACATTTATCATCACAATTCATTGGAAACAAATAGTGAAGAAATAATTAGTGCATTATGTATATAATCTCTGTTAAAAAGGTGGGTCCACCACACAGCTAGGAGATCATCCATTCTGTATGTCTATAGTATATAAGGAGCTGGTTACCTATAATACCTGGTTTATAGGTTATCTATAATACCTGGTTTATAGGTAGGTGGTCTCCTCTACCCACCTTGTGGTTATCTATAATACCTGGTTTATAGGTAGGTGGTCTCTACCCACCTTGTGGTTATCTATAATACCTGGTTTATAGGTAGGTGGTCTCTACCCACCTTGTGGTTATCTATAATACCTGGTTTATAGGTAGGTGGTCTCCTCTACCCACCTTGTGGTTATCTATAATACCTGGTTTATAGGTAGGTGGTCTCTACCCACCTTGTGGTTATATATAATACCTGGTTTATAGGTAGGTGGTCTCCTCTACCCACCTTGTGGTTGCGTCCATGTTTGTCTAGCAGAGAGATGATTGACTTGATGTGTCCCTCCTTGATGATGTTCAGAGCTTCAGGACTCTCCACCAGGACACAGTGAAGGACCTCCAAGATACCTGAACACAACCAGCACAGAGTTAGTATCACACCAACACCCAACTAACTTAAACTAACTATCCCTTGATGATGATGAGAGCTTCAGGACTCTCCACCAGGACAGAGTGAAGGACCTCCAGGACATATGGAGAACAGAATTACAAAACACCAACAAACAGGATCCCTGAATGCCAGACCAGTTATAAACACCAACAAACATGATCCCTGAATGTCAGATGAGTTATAAACACCAACACCAACAAACAGGATCCCTGAATGCCAGATGAGATATAAACACCAACACCAACAAACAGGATCCCTGAATGTCAGATGAGTTATAAACACCAACAAACAGGATCCCTGAATGCCAGATGAGTTATAAACACCAACAAACAGGATCCCTGAATGTCAGATGAGTTATAAACACCAACAAACAGGATCCCTGAATGCCAGATGAGTTATAAACACCAACACCAACAAACAGGATCTCTGAATGCCAGATGAGTTATAAACACCAACAAACAGGATCCCTGAACACTCCTCGTGTTCAAACCAACCCTAGACCCTCCTCACTGCACCAGTCATCTCTAATTCACCGCTCCTGGTGTTCAAACCAACCCTAGACCCTCCTCACTGCAACAGTCATCTCTAATTCACCGCTCCTGGTGTTCAAACCAACCCTAGACCCTCCTCACTGCACCAGTCATCTCTAATTCACCGCTCCTGTGTTCAAACCAACCCTAGACCCTCCTCACTGCACCAGTCATCTCTAATTCACCAGATCCTGGTTATCAAACCAACCCCCTAGACCCTCCTCACTGCACCAGTCATCTCTAATTCACCGCTCCTGGTGTTCAAACCAACCCTAGACCCTCCTCACTGCACCAGTCATCTCTAATTCACCGCTCCTGGTGTTCAAACCAACCCTAGACCCTCCTCACTGCACCAGTCATCTCTAATTCACCGCTCCTGGTGTTCAAACCAACCCTAGACCCTCCTCACCAGTCATCTCTAATTCACCGATCCTGGTGTTCAAACCAACCCTAGACCCTCCTCACTGCACCAGTCATCTCTAATTCACCGCTCCTGGTGTTCAAACCAACCCTAGACCCTCCTCACTGCACCAGTCATCTCTAATTCACCGCTCCTGGTGTTCAAACAACCCTAGACCCTCACTGCACCAGTCATCTCTAATTCACCGCAAACCAACCCTCAGTCATCTCTAATTCACCGCTCCTGGTGTTCAAACCAACCCTAGACCCTCCTCACTGCACCAGTCATCTCTAATTCACCGCTCCTGGTGTTCAAACCAACCCTAGACCCTCCTCACTGCACCAGTCATCTCTAATTCACCGCTCCTGGTGTTCAAACCAACCCTAGACCCTCCTCACTGCACCAGTCATCTCTAATTCACCGCTCCTGGTGTTCAAACCAACCCTAGACCCTCCTCACTGCACCAGTCATCTCTAATTCACCGCTCCTGGTGTTCAAACCAACCCTAGACCCTCCTCACTGCACCAGTCATCTCTAATTCACCGCTCCTGGTGTTCAAACCAACCCTAGACCCTCCTCACTGCACCAGTCATCTCTAATTCACCGCTCCTGGTGTTCAAACCAACCCTAGACCCTCCTCACTGCACCAGTCATCTCTAATTCACCGCTCCTGGTGTTCAAACCAACCCTAGACCCTCCTCACTGCACCAGTCATCTCTAATTCACCGCTCCTGGTGTTCAAACCAACCCTAGACCCTCCTCACTGCACCAGTCATCTCTAATTCACCGCTCCTGGTGTTCAAACCAACCCTAGACCCTCCTCACTGCACCAGTCATCTCTAATTCACCGCTCCTGGTGTTCAAACCAACCCTAGACCCTCCTCACTGCACCAGTCATCTCTAATTCACCGCTCCTGGTGTTCAAACCATGCCACCCTCACACTTATTGAAGGGGGGCATTCAATAGGCCATTCAATAGGAGAGCGGGCTTGTCCATGGAGAGTTGTCAAGTGTATTTCGGTGTGTTGAGGTTGTGTCCAGGAGTATGCTGATGCACTCCATCCCACCTCCGTTACTTACAGTAGAAATAGAGTGGCCACCCGTCAACTATAAATGTCTCCTTATTCTGTTCTACAATATTCAAACCAGAAATAGACTGAGTCACCGGGGATATGCCTGGGGAGGGGGTTAAGAACATGCTCACAGAGATATATGTTTGTATGGTGTTAGATATGAGGCATGTTAGGCGTTTCATAACTCTGGTGGAATGAGTGGCCGTCCTGCTCGTCTCTAGCTTTCATCCACCTACGTACACGCTCAGAAGAGAGGAGGGGAGGGGAGGAGGGGGAGGAATCCACACCTACGTACACGCTCAGAGGAGAGGAGAGGAGGGAGAGGAGAGGAGAGGAGAGGAGAGGAGAGGAGAGGGAGAGGAGAGGAGAGGAGAGAGGAGAGGAGAGGAGAAGAGAGGGAGAGGAGAGGAGAGGAGAGGAGAGGAGAGGAGAATCCACACCTACGTACACGCTCAGAGGAGAGAGAGAGGAGAGGAGAGGAGAGGAGAGGAGAGGAGAGGAGAGGAGAGGAGAGGAGAGAGGAGAGGAGAGGAGAGGAGAGGAGAGGAGAGGAGAGGAGAGGAGAGGAGAGGAGAGGAGAGGAGAGGGGGAGGAGAGAGAGGAGAGGAGAGGAGAGGAGAGGAGAGGAGAGGAGAGGAGAGGAAAGGAGAGGAGAATCCACACCTACGTACACGCTCAGAGGAGAGGAGAGGAGAGGAGAGGAGAGGAGAGAGGAGAGGAGAGGAGAGGAGAGGAGAGGAGAGGAGAGGAGAGGAGAGGAGAGGAGAGGAGAGGAGAGGAGAGGAGAGGAGAGGAGAATCCACACTGCAGCCAACACTTTGCAGCAGGAAGTTGAAATGGGGAAAAATCTGTTTCGTTCTATATCTCCCTCTCTCCCTACTCGTCCTCTCTCTCTATCTCCATCCTCATTCTGTCTCCCTCCTCCTCTCTCCCTTCACCTCTTCCTCCTCCTCTCTTCCTCTCATTACCTCTCTCTCCCTCTCATTCTCTCGCTCTCTCCTTTTCTCTCTCCCTCTCCATCATTATCTCTCTCCCTCATTTTCTATCTCGCTCCCTCTTATTTTCTCCCTCGCTCTCCCTCATTCTCTGTCTCTCTCCTCATGTTCTGTCTCTCTCCTCATTCTCTGTCTCTCTCCTCATTATCTGTCTCTCTCCCTCATTCTCTGTCTATCTCCTCATTCTCTGTCTCTCTCCTCATTTTCTGTCTCTCTCCTCATTCTCTGTCTCTCTCCTCATTCTCTGTCTGTCTCTCTCTCCCCTCTCCCTCATTCTCTGTCTCTCTCCTCATTCTCTGTCTGTCTCTCTCCCCCTCTCCCTCATTCTCTGTCTCTCTCCTCATTCTCTGTCTCTCTCCTCATGTTCTGTCTCTCTCCTCATTCTCTGTCTGTCTCTCTCTCCCCCTCTCCCTCATTCTCTGTCTCTCTCATGTTCTGTCTCTCTCCCTCATTATCTGTCTCTCTCCCTCATTCTCTGTCTGTCTCCCTCATTCTCTGTCTGTCTCCTCATTCTCTGTCTGTCTCTCTCTCCCCCTCTCCCTATTCTCTCTTGCTATACTGTAACAGTGATACTACTGCAGATTGTCTATGCTGCTGCAACAGTGATATGTGATAATGCCATACAGGAGGGTCAAAAGGATATATTGATTATAGATCACGTACCAGACGAGGCCTCCAGTCTCTCCAACCGGCTGATCAACCAATCCAACGAGCCGGAGAACTGGGCACAATTCTTCCTGTTGTCCCTTATCAACGCAGCTAGAGGACAAGAGGGAGGAGAGGAGAGGAAGAGAGAGTGAAAGATTGAGAGAGGGATACAGAGACATTGTGAGAGATCAGGGGAAAAAGGGATGGAGAGGGAAAAAGAGACATTGTGAGGGATCAGGGGAGAAAGGGATGGAGAGGGATACAGAGAGTGAAGAGAGATCAGGGGAGAAAGGGATGGAGAGAGGGATACAGAGAGTGAAGAGAGATCAGGGGAGAAAGGGAAGGAGAGGGATACAGAGAGTGTAGAGAGAGGTCCAGAAAGGTGGACAGAGAGATCAAGAGAAGAAGAAACGTTACATGAGGGAACAGACTTTAAAATCAGAACAGGTGCATTTTGACAAGCAGTATATTCCCTTCATTGGCTCCAGTACAGTCATTAGAATACATTACAGTGTGAGAGCAACAAGACAGCCGGAGACACATCTAGCATCTGGAGCTTCTAGAGGGCTGAGGGAGCAACGAGGCAGCATGGAACCATTAGCATCAGTTAGGGCTGAGGCAGCAACGAGGCAGCATGGAACCATTAGCATCAGTTAGGGCTGAGGCAGCAACGAGGCAGCATGGAACCATTAGCATCAGTTAGGGCTGAGGGCTGAGGGAGCAACGAGGGAGCATGGAACCATTAGCATCAGTTAGGGCTGAGGCAGCAACGAGGCAGCATTGAACCATTAGCATCAGTTAGGGCTGAGGCAGCAACGAGGCAGCATGGAACCATTAGCATCAGTTAGGGCTGAGGCAGCAACGAGGCAGCATGGAACCATTAGCATCAGTTAGGGCTGAGGGCTGAGGCAGCAACGAGGCAGCATGGAACCATTAGCATTAGTTAGGGCTGAGGCAGCAACGAGGCAGCATTGAACCATTAGCATCAGTTAGGGCTGAGGCAGCAACGAGGCAGCATGGAACCATTAGCATCAGTTAGGGCTGAGGGCTGAGGGAGCAACGAGGCAGCATGGAACCATTCGCATCAGTTAGGGCTGAGGGAGCAACGAGGCAGCAACGAGGCAGCATGGAACCATTCGCATCAGTTAGGGCTGAGGGAGCAACGAGGCAGCAACGAGGCAGCATGGAACCATTAGCATCAGTTAGGGCTGAGGGCTGAGGGAGCAACGAGGCAGCATGGAACCATTAGCATCAGTTAGGGCTGAGGGAGCAACGAGGGAGCATGGAACCATTAGCATCAGTTAGGGCTGAGGGAGCAACGAGGCAGCATGGAACCATTAGCATCAGTTAGGGCTGAGGGAGCAACGAGGCAGCATGGAACCATTAGCATCAGTTAGGGCTGAGGGAGCAACGAGGCAGCATGGAACCATTAGCATCAGTTAGGGCTGAGGGAGCAAGGAGCATGCAGCATCAGTTAGGGCTGAGGCAGCATGGAACCATTAGCATCAGTTAGGGCTGAGGGCTGAGCGAGCAACGAGGCAGCATGGAACCATTAGCATCAGTTAGGGCTGAGGGAGCAACGAGGCAGCATGGAACCATTAGCATCAGTTAGGGCTGAGGGAGCAACGAGGCAGCATGGAACCATTAGCATCAGTTAGGGCTGAGGGAGCAACGAGGCAGCATGGAACCATTAGCATCAGTTAGGGCTGAGGGAGCAACGAGGCAGCATGGAACCATTAGCATCAGTTAGGGCTGAGGGAGCAACGAGGCAGCATGGAACCATTAGCATCAGTTAGGGCTGAGGGCTGAGGCAGCACATGGCAGAAGACCAGCTGCCGCTTTAAGCAGCAGTCAATCAGCCAGTCAGTTAATCAGCCAGTCAGTTAATCAGCCAGTCAGTTAATCAACCAGTCAGTTAATCAGCCAGTCAGTTAATCAGCCAGTCAGTTAATCAGCCAGTCAGTTAATCAGCCAGTCAGTTAATCAGCCAGTCAGTTAATCAGCCAGTCAGTTAATCAGCCAGTCAGTTAATCAGCCAGTCAGTTAATCAACCAGTCAGTTAATCAGCCAGTCAGTTAATCAGCCAGTCAGTTTATCAGCCAGTCAGTTAATCAACCAGTCAGTTAATCAACCAGTCAGTTAATCAGCCAGTCAGTTAATCAGCCAGTCAGTCAGCCACCATAGAGGGTAGTATAGTGTGCCAACTAGCAGACTGTTATTTAAGGATTTATGCTGTGCTGCTGTTGATGTTTCCATCCCTCCTTTCTCCTCTCCCTTGTCTCTCCTCTCCTCCTCTCTCCTCTCCTCTCTCCTCTCCTCCTCCCTCCTCCTCTCTCCTCGCCTCCCTCCTCTTCTCTACTCTCCTCCTCTCTCTCGTCTCTCCATCCCTCCTCTCCTCTTCTCTACTCTCCTCCTCTCTCCTCTCCTCCCTCCTCTTCTCTACTCTCCTCCTCTCTCCTCTCCTCCCTCCTCTTCTCTACTCTCCTCCTCTCTCGTCTCTCCATCCATCCTCTCCTCCTCTATCCTCTCCTCCCTCTGCTACTCCTCCCTCCTCTCCTCTACTCTCATCCTCTCTCCTCTCCCTCTTCTCTTCTAATCTCCTTCCCTCGTCTCTCTTCCTCCATCCCTCCTCTCGCTCCTCTCTTCTACTCTCCTTCCTCCTCTCCCTCGTCTCTCTTCCCTCCATCCCTCATCTCCCTCGTCTCTCCTCCCTCCTCTCCTCCCTCCTCTCTTCTCTCATCTCCCTCGTCTCTCCATCCCTCCTCTCTTCTCTCTCCTCTTATCTCCTCTCCTCTCTCCATCCCTCGTCTCTCTTCCCTCCATCCCTCCTCTCCCTCCTCTCTCCATCCCTCCTCTCTTCTCTCTCCTCTTATCTACTCTCCTCCCTCCTCTCCTCTCCTCTCCTCCCTCCTCTCTCCATCCCTCCTCCCTCCTCTCTCCTCCCTCCTCTCTCTCCTCCCTCCCTCCTCTCCTCCTCCTCCTCCTCCCTCCTCCCTCTCCTCTCCTCCTCCTCTCCTCTCCTCTCCTCTCCTCTCCTCTCCTCTCCTCTCTCTCTCCCTCCTCTCCTCTCCTCTCCTCTCCTCTCTCCTCTCCTCTCCTCTCCTCTCCTCTCCTCTCTCTCTTGTTATCAGTCAAGTCAGTGACTGTGTAACCTGGCGATACATGTTAATGACTGGGGGGGGTCAGGCCCCCTGTGTAACCTGGTGATACATGTTAATGACTGGGGGGGGTCAGGCCCCCTGTGTAACCTGGTGATACATGTTAATGACTGGGGGGGTCAGGCCCCCTGTGTAACCTGGTGATACATGTTAATGACTGGGGGGGGTCAGGCCCCCTGTGTAACCTGGTGATACATGTTAATGACTGGGGGGGTCAGGCCCCCTGTGTAACCTGGTGATACATGTTAATGACTGGGGGGGGTCAGGCCCCCTGTGTAACCTGGTGATACATGTTAATGACTGGGGGGGTCAGGCCCCCTGTGTAACCTGGTGATACATGTTAATGACTGGGGGGGTCAGGCCCCCTGTGTAACCTGGTGATACATGTTAATGACTGGGGGGGTCAGGCCCCCTGTGTAACCTGGTGATACATGTTAATGACTGGGGGGGTCAGGCCCCCTGTGTAACCTGGTGATACATGTTAATGACTGGGGGGGTCAGGCCCCCTGTGTAACCTGGTGATACATGTTAATGACTGGGGGGGTCAGGCCCCCTGTGTAACCTGGTGATACATGTTAATGACTGGGGGGGGTCAGGCCCCCTGTGTAACCTGGTGATACATGTTAATGACTGGGGGGGTCAGGCCCCCTGTGTAACCTGGTGATACATGTTAATGACTGGGGGGGGTCAGGCCCCCTGTGTAACCTGGTGATACATGTTAATGACTGGGGGGGGTCAGGCCCCCTGTGTAACCTGGTGATACATGTTAATGACTGGGGGGGTCAGGCCCCCTGTGTAAGTGGTGATACATGTTAATGACTGGGGGGGTCAGGCCCCCTGTGTAACCTGGTGATACATGTTAATGACTGGGGGGGTCAGGCCCCCTGTGTAAGTGGTGATACATGTTAATGACTGGGGGTCAGGCCCCTGTGTAACCTGGTGATACATGTTAATGACTGGGGGTCAGGCCTCCTGTGTAACCTGGTGATACATGTTAATGACTGGGGGGTCAGGCCCCTGTGTAACCTGGCGATACATGTTAATGACTGGGGGTCAGGCCCCCTGTGTAACCTGGCGATACATGTTAATGACTGGGGGGGGGACGATCAGGCCCCCTGTGTAACCTGGTGATACATGTTAATGACTGGGGGTCAGGCCCCCTGTGTAACCTGGTGATACATGTTAATGACTGGGGGTCAGGCCCCCTGTGTAACCTGGTGATACATGTTAATGCCTGGGGGGGGTCAGGCCCCCTGTGTAACATGGTGATACATGTTAATGCCTGGGGGGGGTCAGGCCCCCTGTGTAACATGGTGATACATGTTAATGACTGGGGGGGGTCAGGCCCCCTGTGTAACCTGGTGATACATGTTAATGACTGGGGGGGTCAGGCCCCCTGTGTAACCTGGCGATACATGTTAATGACTGGGGGGGGTCAGGCCCCTGTGTAAGTGGTGATACATGTTAATGACTGGGGGTCAGGCCCCCTGTGTAACCTGGCGATACATGTTAATGACTGGGGGGGTCAGGCCCCTGTGTAACCTGGTGATACATGTTAATGACTGGGGGGTCAGGCCCCTGTGTAACCTGGCGATACATGTTAATGACTGGGGGGTCAGGCCCCTGTGTAAATGGTGATACATGTTAATGACTGGGGGTCAGGCCCCCTGTGTAACCTGGTGATACATGTTAATGACTGGGGGGTCAGGCCCCCTGTGTAACCTGGTGATACATGTTAATGACTGGGGGTCAGGCCCCCTGTGTAACCTGGTGATACATGTTAATGACTGGGGGGGTCAGGCCCCTGTGTAACCTGGTGATACATATTAATGACTGGGGGGTCAGGCCCCCTGTGTAACCTGGTGTTACATGTTAATGACTGGGGGGGTCAGGCCCCCTGTGTAACCTGGTGATACATGTTAATGCCTGGGGGGGTCAGGCCCCCTGTGTAACCTGGTGATACATGTTAATGACTGGGGGGGTCAGGCCCCCTGTGTAACCTGGTGATACATGTTAATGACTGGGGGGGTCAGGCCCCCTGTGTAACCTGGTGATACATGTTAATGCCTGGGGGGGGTCAGGCCCCCTGTGTAAGTGGTGTTAGTGTACAGGAGGAGCTGTAGGAGAACTGGACAGTGTGCGTTTCTAAAGCCCCTGAGGTTGCAGTATTCAGCTGCTCCACTCCTCACCCAGGAGCTCATATAATGAGTTCAGCGTGGATCTCCAGGCCTCCCCGGCCTCCCTCCCCGCCACCTCAGCAAAATGAGCCGCGCTGCTGTACACGTGGAGACGATCGATACACTCCAACACCAGGTTTATCATACCCTGGGGAGAGGGGGAGGGGTGGGGGAGGAGTGGGGGGGAGAGAGGGAGGGAGGAAGAGAGAGAGGGAGGGAGGGAGAGGGGGAGAGAGAGGGGGAGGGAGGGAGGGAGGGAGGGAGGGAGGGAGGGAGGGAGGGAGGGAGGGAGGGAGGGAGGGAGGGAGGGAGGGAGGGAGGGAGGGAGGGAGGGGGAGGGAGGGGGGGAGGAGGAGGGAGGGAGGAGGAAGAGAGGGAGGGAGGGAGGGAGGGGGGAGAGAGAGGGGGGGATAGAGGGAGGGAGAGGGGGAGAGAGAGGGGGATAGAGGGGGAGGGAGGGAGGGAGGGAGGGAGGGAGGGAGGGAGGGAGGGAGGGAGGGAGGGAGGGAGGGAGGGAGGGAGGGAGGGAGGGAGGGAGGGAGGGAGGGAGGGAGGGGAGGGAGGGAGGAGAGAGGGGGGATAGAGTGAGGGAGGAGGGAGTGAGGGAGTGAGCGAGCGAGCGAGGAGTGAGTGAGTGAGTGAGTGAGTGAGGGAGGGAGGGAGGGAGGGAGGGAGGGAGGGAGGGAGGGAGGGAGGGAGGGAGGGGGGAGAGAGGGGGAGAGGGGGATAGAGTGAGGGAGTGAGGGAGTGAGGGAGGGAGGGAGGGAGTGAGTGAGGAGTGAGTGAGTGAGGGAGGGGGAGGGAGGGAGGGGGGAGGGAGGGAGGGAGGGAGGGAGGGAGGGAGGGAGGGAGGGAGGGAGGGAGGGAGGGAGGGAGGGAAGAAGAGAGAGCGGGGGATAGAGGGAGGGAGGGAGGAAGAGAGAGAGGGAGAGACGGAGAGGGGGAGAGAGAGAGGGGGGATAGAGGGAGGGAGAGGGGGAGAGAGAGGGGGAGTCATGTTATACATATCATAGTGTATCATAGTGTATCATAGTGTATCATAGAGTATCATAGTGTATCATAGTGTATCATACTGTATCACAGTATATCATAGTGTATCATAGTGTATCATAGAGTATCATAGTGTATCATACTGTATCACAGTGTATCATAGTGTATCATAGTGTATCCTCATACATAGTGTATCATAGTGTATCATAGAGTATCCTCATACATAGTGTATCATAGTGTATCCTCATACATAGTGTATAATAGTGTATCCTCACACATAGTGTATCATAGTGTATCATAGTGTATCATAGTGTATCCTCATACATAGTGTATAATAGTGTATCCTCACACATAGTGTATCATAGTGTATCATAGTGTATCCTCATACATAGTGTATAATAGTGTATCCTCATACATAGTGTATCATAGTATCATAGAATATCCTCATACATAGTGTATCATAGTGTATCATAGTGTATCATTGTGTATCCTCATAGATAGTGTATCATAGTTTATCATAGTGTATCATAGAGTATCCTCATACTTAGTGTATCATAGTGTATCATAGAGTATCATAGTGTATCATAGTATGTCATATTGTATCATATAGTATCATAGTGTATCATAGAGTATCATAGTGTATCATAGTTTATCATAGTGTATCAGAGTATCCTCATACATAGTGTATCATAGTTTATCATAGAGTATCATAGTGTATCATAGTGTATCATATTGTATCATAGTGTATCAGAGCATGCGCAGACCAGCTGGCCGGTGTGTTCACGGACATATTCAATCAATCCCTATACCAGTCTGCTGTTCCCACAAGCTTCAAGAGGGCCACCATTGTTCCTGTTCCCAAGAAAGCAAAGGTAACTGAGCTAAACGACTACCGCCCCGTAGCACTCACTTCCGTCATCATGAAGTGCTTTGAGAGACTAGTCAAGGACCATATCACCTCCACCCTCCCTAACACCCTAGACCCACTCCAATTTGCTTACCGCCCAAATAGGTCCACAGACGATGCAATCTCAACCACACTGCACACTGCCCTAACCCATCTGGACAAGAGGAATACCTATGTGAGAATGCTGTTCATCGACTACAGCTCGGCATTCAACACCATAGTACCCTCCAAGCTCGTCATCAAGCTCGAGACCCTGGGTCTCGACCCCGCCCTGTGCAACTGGGTACTGGACTTCCTGACGGGCCGCCCCCAGGTGGTGAGGGTAGGCAACAACATCTCCACCCCGCTGATCCTCAACACTGGGGCCCCACAAGGGTGCGTTCTGAGCCCTCTCCTGTACTCCCTGTTCACCCACGACTGCGTGGCCACGCACGCCTCCAACTCAATCATCAAGTTTGCGGACGACACAACAGTGGTAGGCTTGATTACCAACAACGACGAGACGGCCTACAGGGAGGAGGTCAGGGCCTTCGGAGTGTGGTGTCAGGAAAACAACCTCACACTCAACGTCAACAAAACTAAGGAGATGATTGTGGACTTCAGGAAACAGCAGAGGGAACACCCCCCCATCCACATCGATGGAACAGTAGTGGAGAGGGTAGCAAGTTTTAAGTTCCTCGGCGTACACATCACAGACAAACTGAATTGGTCCACTCACACAGACAGCATCGTGAAGAAGGCGCAGCAGCGCCTCTTCAACCTCAGGAGGCTGAAGAAATTCGGCTTGTCACCAAAAGCACTCACAAACTTCTACAGATGCACAATCGAGAGCATCCTGACGGGCTGTATCACCGCCTGGTATGGCAACTGCTCCGCCCACAACCGTAAGGCTCTCCAGAGGGTAGTGAGGTCTGTACAACGCATCCCTGGGGGCAAACTACCTGCCCTCCAGGACACCTACACCACCCGATGCTACAGGAAGGCCATAAAGATCATCAAGGACAACAACCACCCGAGCCACTGCCTGTTCACCCCGCTATCATCCAGAAGGCGAGGTCAGTACAGGTGCATCAAAGCTGGGACCGAGAGACTGAAAAACAGCTTCTATCTCAAGGCCATCAGACTGTTAAACAGCCACCACTAACATTGAGTGGCTACTGCCAACACACTGACACTGACACTGACTCTACTCCAGCCACTTTAATAATGGGAATTGATGGGAAATGATGTAAATATATCACTAGCCACTTTAAACAATGCTACCTAATATAATGTTTACATACCCTACATTATTCATCTCACATGCATACGTACATACTGTACTCTATATCATCGACTGCATCCTTATGTAATACATGTACCACTAGCCACTTTAACTATGCCACTTTGTTTACATACTCATCTCATATGTATATACTGTACTCGATACCATCTACTGTATCTTGCCTATGCTGCTCTGTACCATCACTCATTCATATATCCTTATGTACATATTCTTTATCCCCTTACACTGTGTATAAGACAGTAGTTTTGGAATTGTTAGTTAGATTACTTGTTGGTTATTACTGCATTGTCGGAACTAGAAGCACAAGCATTTCGCTACACTCGCATTAACATCTGCTAACCATGTGTATGTGACAAATAAAATTTGATTTGATTTGTATCATAGTATATCATATTGTATCATAGTGTATCCTCATACATAGTGTATCATAGTGTATCCTCATACATAGGTTATCATAATGTATCATAGTGTATCCTCATACATAGTATATCATAGTATATCATATTGTATCATAGTGTATCCTCATACATAGTGTATCATAGTATATCATATTGTATCATAGTGTATCCTCATACATAGTGTATCATAGTATATCATATTGTATCTTAGTGTATCCTCATATATATTGTATCATATTATATCATAGTGTATCATAGTGTATCATAGTGTATCATAGTGTATCATAGTTTATCATCATATTGCTCTCTAACAGGAGACACAGGGAGGTATCTGTAGTGTCATTGTATCATAGTTGTATCAGGAGAAACAGGGATGTGATCTGCAGTGTCAGACTGTATCAACAGGAGAAACAGGGATGTAGTTTATCTGCTCTCTAACAGGAGAGACAGAGAAACAGGGATGTGATCTGTGTGATCTGGAGAAACAGTGTCATGACTGCTCTCTGACAGGGATGTGAGACTGACTGAGACACAGGGATGTGATCTGCAGTGTCATCTGACTGCTGTCTCTGCTCTCTAACAGGAGAGACAGAGAGACAGGGATGAAAGACTGCTCTCTGAAGGATGTGATCCCATGACTGCTCTCTGACAGGAAGAGAGAGACAGGGATGGATCTGGTGTCATGACTGCTCTCTGAAGGAGAAACAGAGAAACAGGGATGTGATCTGCAGTGTCATGACTGCTCTCTAACAGGAGAGACAGAGAGACAGGGATGTGATCTGCAGTGTCATGACTGCTCTCTAACAGGAGAGACAGAGAAACAGGGATGAGGCCTGCTCTCTAGAGTGAAAGTAAAATGGCTGGAGGGACGTTTTTACGTGACAATGAGGCCCAAGTTAAATGGCTTCCCGCTGTCCCTGATGATGTGGAATATAACCCCCAGCATGCTCTTTGTTCTCTACCTCTTCCTGGAAGAGGTTCTGTCGGTTCTTTAAGGCTCGGAGGCGGTTCTGCTTGTCCTCGTGCTCCAGGTGCTCGTCAGGAGGCTGGAAGTAGCCAATCAGATCCTGCAGACTCAAACTGACCGACTCGATCGGCAGGTCGAGTGTCGAGGTCTTTCCTTTTCTACTGAGGGTGTCCAGACCCCTGGAACACAGAGAGAGACGTTACTGAGGGTGTCCAGACCCCTGGAACACAGAGAGAGACGTTACTGAGGGTGTCCAGACCCCTGGAACACAGAGAGAGACTGAGGGTGTTACTGAGGGTGTCCAGACCCCTGGAACACAGAGAGAGACGTTACTGAGGGTGTCCAGACCCCTGGAACACAGAGAGAGACGTTACTGAACACAGGGTGTGTCCAGACCCCTGGAACACAGAGAGAGAGACGTTACTGAGGGTGTCCAGACCCCTGGAACACAGAGAGAGACGTTACTGAGGGTGTCCAGACCCCTGGAACACAGAGAGAGACGTTACTGAGGGTGTCCAGACCCCTGGAACACAGAGAGAGACGTTACTGAGGGTGTCCAGACCCCTGGAACACAGGGTGTCCAGACCCCTGGAACACAGAGAACACAGAGAGAGACGTTACTGTTACTGAGGGTGTCCAGACCCCTGGAACACAGAGAGAGAGTTACTGAGGGTGTCCAGACCCCTGGAACACAGAGAGAGAGAGAGACGTTACTGAGGGTGTCCCCTGGAGACCCCAGACCCCTGGAACACAGAGAGAGACGTTACTGAGGGTGTCCAGACCCCTGGAACACAGAGAGAGACGTTACTGAGGGTGTCCAGACCCCTGGAACACAGAGAGAGACGTTACTGAGGGTGTCCAGACCCCTGGAACACAGAGAGAGACGTTACTGAGGGTGTCCAGACCCCTGGAACACAGAGAGAGACGTTACTGAGGGTGTCCAGACCCCTGGAACACAGAGAGAGACTGAGACCCCTGTTACTGAGGGTGTCCAGACCCCTGGAACACAGAGAGAGACGTTACTGAGGGTGTCCAGACCCCTGGAACACAGAGAGAGACGTTACTGAGGGTGTCCAGACCCCTGGAACACAGAGAGAGACGTTACTGAGGGTGTCCAGACCCCTGGAACACAGAGAGAGACGTTACTGAGGGTGTCCAGACCCCTGGAACACAGTTACTGAGGGTGTCCAGACCCCTGGAACACAGAGAGAGACGTTACTGAGGGTGTCCAGACCCCTGGAACACAGAGAGAGAGAGGGTGTCCAGACGTTACTGAGGGTGTCCAGACCCCTGGAACACAGAGAGAGACGTTACTGAGGGTGTCCAGACCCCTGGAACACAGAGAGAGACGTTACTGAGGGTGTCCAGACCCCTGGAACACAGAGAGAGAGAGAGACCCCTGAACGTTACTGAGGGTGTCCAGACCCCTGGAACACAGAGAGAGACGTTACTGAGGGTGTCCAGACCCCTGGAACACAGAGAGAGACGTTACTGAGGGTGTCCAGACCCCTGGAACACAGAGAGACGTTACTGAGGGTGTACCCCTGAACACAGGGTGTGTCCAGACCCCTGGAACACAGAGAGAGACGTTACTGAGGGTGTCCAGACCCCTGGAACACAGAGAGAGAGAGAGACGTTACTGAGGGTGTCCAGACCCCTGGAACACAGAGAGAGACGTTACTGAGGGTGTCCAGACCCCTGGAACACAGAGAGAGAGACGTTACTGACCCCTGGAACACAGAGAGAGACGTTACTGAGGGTGTCCAGACCCCTGGAACACAGAGAGAGACGTTACTGAGGGTGTCCAGACCCCTGGAACACAGAGAGAGAGACGTTACTGAGGGTGTCCAGACCCCTGGAACACAGAGAGAGACGTTACTGAGGGTGTCCAGACCCCTGGAACACAGAGAGAGACGTTACTGAGGGTGTCCAGACCCCTGGAACACAGAGAGAGACGTTACTGAGGGTGTCCAGACCCCTGGAACACAGAGAGAGACGTTACTGAGGGTGTCCAGACCCCTGGAACACAGAGAGAGACGTTACTGAGGGTGTCCAGACCCCTGGAACACAGAGTTACTGAGGGTGTCCAGACCCCTGGAACACAGAGAGACGTTACTGAGGGTGTCAGAGAGAGACGTTACAGACCCCTGGAACACAGAGAGAGAGAGAGAGAGACGTTACTGAGGGTGTCCAGACCCCTGGAACACAGAGAGTTACTGAGGTGTCCAGACCCCTACTGAGGGTGTGTCCAGACCCCTGGAACACAGAGAGAGAGACGTTACTGAGGGTGTCCAGACCCCTGGAACACAGAGAGAGACGTTACTGAGGGTGTCCAGACCCCTGGAACACAGAGAGAGACGTTACTGAGGGTGTCCAGATACCCTGGAACACAGATAGAAGAAGACGTTGACTCGGATGTAAAGTGTAAAATGTCTCATTTCACATATTGATCCAACGGTTCGATTGATCCAACTTAAGTGTAAAGTCAAGGTTTCCACAGGACAAGCAACACATCATGCAGTGTCTGTGTAGTCTACTGTATCTGTGTAGTCTACTGTATCTGTGTAGTCTACTGTATCTGTCTGTGTAGTCTACTGTATCTGTGTAGTCTACTGTATCTGTGTAGTCTACTGTATCTGTCTGTGTAGTCTACTGTATCTGTGTAGTCTACTGTATCTGTGTAGTCTACTGTATCTGTCTGTGTAGGCTACTGTATCTGTGTAGTATACTGTATCTGTGTAGTATACTGTATCTGTGTAGTATACTGTATCTGTCTGTGTAGTCTACTGTATCTGTCTGTGTAGTCTACTGTATCTGTCTGTGTAGTCTACTGTATCTGTGTAGTCTACTGTATCTGTCTGTGTAGGCTACTGTATCTGTGTAGTCTACTGTATCTGTGTGTAGTCTACTGTATCTGTCTGTGTAGTCTACTGTATCTGTGTAGTCTACTGTATCTGTGTGTAGTCTACTGTATCTGTCTGTGTAGTCTACTGTATCTGTGTAGTCTACTGTATCTGTGTGTAGTCTACTGTATCTGTGTAGTCTACTGTATCTGTGTGTAGTCTACTGTATCTGTGTAGTCTACTGTATCTGTCTGTGTAGTCTACTGTATCTGTGTGTGTAGTCTACTGTATCTGTGTAGTAGTCTGTATCTGTGTAGTCTACTGTATCTGTGTAGTCTACTGTATGTCTGTGTAGTCTACTGTATCTGTGTAGTCTACTGTATCTGTCTGTGTAGGCTACTGTATCTGTCTGTGTAGTCTACTGTATCTGTGTAGTCTACTGTATCTGTCTGTAGTCTACTGTATCTGTGTAGTCTACTGTATCTGTGTAGTCTACTGTATCTGTGTAGTCTACTGTATCTGTGTAGTCTACTGTATCTGTCTGTGTAGTACTGTATCTGTGTAGTCTACTGTGTCTGTGTAGTCTACTGTATCTGTCTGTGTAGTCTACTGTATCTGTGTGTAGTCTACTGTATCTCTGTGTAGTCTACTGTCTGTGTGTATCTGTATCTGTGTAGTGTATCTATCTGTAGTCTACTGTATCTGTGTAGTCTACTGTATCTGTCTGTGTAGTCTACTGTATCTGTGTGTAGTCTACTGTATCTGTGTAGTATACTGTATCTGTGTAGTCTACTGTATCTGTCTGTGTAGTCTACTGTATCTGTCTGTGTAGTCTACTGTATCTGTCTGTGTAGTCTACTGTATCTGTCTGTGTAGTCTACTGTATCTGTGTAGTCTACTGTATCTGTCTGTGTAGTCTACTGTATCTGTGTAGTCTACTGTATCTGTCTGTGTAGTCTACTGTATCTGTGTAGTCTACTGTATCTGTGTAGTCTACTGCATCTGTCTGTGTAGTCTACTGTATCTGTCTGTGTAGGCTACTGTATCTGTGTGTAGTCTACTGTATCTGTCTGTGTAGTCTACTGTATCTGTCTGTGTAGGCTACTGTATCTGTGTAGTCTACTGTATCTGTGTAGTCTACTGTATCTGTGTGTAGTCTACTGTATCTGTCTGTGTAGTCTACTGTATCTGTGTAGTCTACTGTATCTGTCTGTGTAGTCTACTGTATCTGTGTAGTCTACTGTATCTGTCTGTGTAGTCTACTGTATCTGTGTAGTCTACTGTATCTGTGTAGTCTACTGTATCTGTCTGTGTAGTCTACTGTATCTGTGTAGTCTACTGTATCTGTCTGTGTAGTCTACTGTATCTGTCTGTGTAGTCTACTGTATCTGTGTAGTCTACTGTATCTGTGTAGTCTACTGTATCTGTGTAGTCTACTGTATCTGTCTGTGTAGTCTACTGTATCTGTCTGTGTAGTCTACTGTATCTGTCTGTGTAGTCTACTGTATCTGTGTAGTCTACTGTATGTCTGTGTAGTCTACTGTATCTGTCTGTGTAGGCTACTGTATCTGTGTAGTATACTGTATCTGTGTAGTCTACTGTATCTGTCTGTGTAGTATCTGTGTAGTCTACTGTATCTGTGTAGTCTACTGTATCTGTCTGTGTAGTCTACTGTATCTGTCTGTGTAGGCTACTGTATCTGTGTAGTCTACTGTATCTGTCTGTGTAGGCTACTGTATCTGTGTAGTATACTGTATGTCTGTGTAGTCTACTGTATGTCTGTGTAGTCTACTGTATCTGTCTGTGTAGGCTACTGTATCTGTGTAGTCTACTGTATCTGTGTAGTCTACTGTATGTCTGTGTAGTCTACTGCATCTGTCTGTGTAGGCTACTGTATCTGTGTAGTCTACTGTATGTCTGTGTAGTCTACTGTATGTCTGTGTAGTCTACTGTATGTCTGTGTAGTCTACTGTATCTGTGTAGTCTACTGTATCTGTGTGTAGTCTACTGTATCTGTGTGTAGTCTACTGTATCTGTGTAGTCTACTGTATCTGTGTAGTCTACTGTATCTCTGTGTAGTCTACTGTATGTCTGTGTAGTCTACTGTATCTGTGTAGTCTACTGTATCTGTGTAGTCTACTGTATCTGTGTGTAGTCTACTGTATGTCTGTGTAGTCTACTGTATGTCTGTGTAGGCTACTGTATGTGTGTAGTCTACTGTATGTATGTGTAGTCTACTGTGCGTGTGTGTAGGCTACTGTGTGTGTGTGTAGTCTACTGTGTGGGTGTGCAGTCTACTGTATGTCTGTGTAGTCTACTGTATGTATGTGTAGTCTACTGTGTGTGTGTGTTGTCTACTGTAGCTGTGTGCAAGTGATCATCTATCAAATCTGGGTAGATTTTCTCTCTACAACCTTCCGGAACGTGTATCCCCATTGAGCTGACGACCCCATGTTTCACCTAGAGGATTGTGTGTCCCCATGTTCCACCTAGAGGAGTGTGTGTCCCCATTTTTCACCTAGAGGAGTGTGTATCCCCATGTTCCACCTAGAGGAGTGTGTGTCCCCATTTTTCACCTAGAGGAGTGTGTGTCCCCATTTTTCACCTAGAGGAGTGTGTGTCCCCATGTTCCACCTAGAGGAGTGTGTACTGTGTGTCCCCATGTTCCACCTAGAGGAGTGTGTGTCCCCATGTTCCACCTAGAGGAGTGTGTGTACTGTGTGTCTGTGTGTCCCCATGTTCCACCTAGAGGAGTGTGTGTCCCCATGTTCCACCTAGAGGAGTGTGTGTCCCCATGTTCCACCTAGAGGAGTGTGTACCCCATGTTCCATCCCCATGTTCCACCTAGAGGAGTGTGTGTCCCCATGTTCCACCTAGAGGAGTGTGTGTCCCCATGTTCCACCTAGAGGAGTGTGTGTCCCCATGTTCCACCTAGAGGAGTGTGTATCCCCATGTTCCACCTAGAGGAGTGTGTGTCCCCATGTTCCACCTAGAGGAGTGTGTACGGTGTATCCCCACCTGATGAATCGGTTGAACAGGAAGACGGTACTACGTATGACCCGTGCGGTACGGGACTCCTCGTGTTGTGAGCGGGACAGGGTCAACCCATCGTCCATGTGACCCTCGTGGTGCATGATGGCCTGAAACAGACACATTGTCACGTTCTGCAGATGCTGAGACAGAACGGGAGAGGTTTTCTGACACGGTTAGCTTTGACACTGTTAGCTTAGCATTGAGACAGAATGGGAGGTTTCTGACTGTTATCTTTGACACTGTTAGCTTAGCATTGAGACAGAATGGGAGGTTTCTGACTGTTATCTTTGACACTGTTAGCTTAGCATTGAGACAGAATGGGAGGTTTCTGACTGTTATCTTTGACACTGTTAGCTTAGCATTGAGACAGAATGGGAGGTTTCTGACTGTTATCTTTGACACTGTTAGCTCAGCATTGAGACAGAATGGGAGGTTTCTGACTGTTATCTTTGACACTGTTAGCTTAGCATTGAGACAGAATGGGAGGTTTCTGACTGTTATCTTTGACACTGTTAGCTTAGCATTGAGAAATAATGGGAGGTTTCTGACACTGTTACCTTAGCATTGAGACAGAATGGGAGGTTTCTGACTGTTATCTTTGACACTGTTAGCTTAGCATTGAGAAATAATGGGAGGTTTCTGACACTGTTACCTTAGCATTGAGACAGAACGGGAGGTTTCTGACACAGTTAGCTTAGCATAATGGCTACGCCCAAAACATCATTACACCACACTGCAAATTCACACAACTCAGAGGTTAAACTGAACCTCTCTCATCAGAACATGTCCCTCACTGAAAACCCATCTTGCTGATTTGATAAATGTCACATCCGCAAACAGGGAGACAGAACGGCTGGCTCTTTGACACTGTTAGCTTAGCATAATAATGCTAATGGTTTTATTCATCAGAATGAGTGTGTTTCTGACATGGTTAGCTTAGCCTAATGGCTTTAATTATATGATATAAGCGTAGCTTAATGGTTTAATTCCAGCGAGACAGCCTGGAGCTGATTGAGAAGAGCTCGTTAGGAAGACATTTATAAAAGTCTGTGAGTCATAACTGCTCCTGCAGGACGCCGGGATGTTAGTCGACCGGCTGAGGAAACCATGGAGACGAGCTGAGACCAGACACCTTCTCCTGGGGACCAGGCTGGATCCGACAGTATCCTCTCTAGATAACTTCTCATGGGGAACCGGCTGGGTCCAACAGTATCCTCTCTATATAACTTCTCCTGGGGACCAGCCTGGATCCTACATTATCCTCTCTATAGACTAGATAACTTCTCCTGGGGACCAGCCTGGGTCCTACAGTATCCTCTCTATAGACTAGATAACTTCTCCTGGGGACCAGCCTGGGTCCTACAGTATCCTCTCTAGATATCTTCTCCTGGGGACCAGGCTGGGTCCTACAGTATCCTCTCTATAGACTAGATAACTTCTCCTGGGGACCAGCCTGGGTCCTACAGTATCCTCTCTAGATATCTTCTCCTGGGGACCAGGCTGGGTCCTACAGTATCCTCTCTATAGACTAGATAACTTCTCCTGGGGACCAGCCTGGGTCCTACAGTATCCTCTCTAGATATCTTCTCCTGGGGACCAGGCTGGGTCCTACAGTATCCTCTCTATAGACTAGATAATCTCCACCCAGCACAGCCAGAAGAGGACTGGCCACCCCTCATAGCCTGGTTCCTCTCTAGGTTTCTTCCTAGGTTCCTGGCTTTCTAGGGAGTTTTTCCTAGCCACCGTGCTTCTACACCTGCATTGCTTGCTGTTTGGGGTTTTAGGCTGGGTTTCTGTACAGCACTTTGAGATATCAGCTGATGTAAGAAGGGCTTTATAAATACATTTGATTTGATTGATTGACTAGGGACTCGGCAGGGTCCTATACCTATCCCCTATGAAGTGCACTACTTTTTTTATCAGAGCCCTATGAGCCCTGGTCAGAAGTAGTGCCCTATGAAGTGCACTAATGTTAATCGGGTTGAAGTTGGGACGCAGGCTGTGTTTTAGATCTTCTGATGACAGTGGTTCACCTCTGGTGCTGCAGGCTGATGTCCATATCCCACCCACATGTTGTTACGTTACAGCCTTATTCTAAAATGGATTACATTTTTAAAATTGTTCCTAATTAATCTACACACAATACCACATAATGACAAAGCGAAGAAAAAAAACATGTGTTTTAGAAATGTATTAAAAATAAAACAAAACAGAAATGTTAAACAGAAATACCTTATTTACATAACTATTCAGACCCTTTGCTATGAGACTCTAAATTGAGTTCAGCTGCATCCTGTTTCCATTGATCATCCTTGAGATGTTTCTACAACTTGATTGGAGTCCACCTGTGGTAAATTAATTTGATTGGACATGATTTGGAAAGGCACACACCTGTCTATATAAGGTCCTACAGTGCATTTCAGAGCAAAAACCAAGCCATGGGGTTGAAGGAATTGTCCGTAGATCTCAGACACAGGATTGTGTCGAGGCACAGATCTGGGGAAGAGTACCAACACATTTCTGCAGCATTGAACGATCTCCGAGACAGTAGCCTCCATCATTCTTAAATGGAAAAAGTGTGGAACAACCAAGACTCTTCCAAGAGCTGCCCGGCCAAACTGAGCAATCAGGGAGAAGGGCCTTGGTCAGGGAGGTGACCAAGAACCCGATGGTCACTCTAACAGAGCTCCAGAGTTCCTCTATGAAGATGGGAGAGGCTTTATGTTAGAGTGACCAGATGGAAGCCAGTCCTCAGTAAAAAAACACATGACAGCCCTCTTGGAATTTTCCAAAAGTCACCTAAAGGACTCAGACCATGAGGAACAAGATTCTCTGGTCTGATGAAACCAAGATTGAACACTTCGGCCTGAATGCCAAACGTCACGTCTGGAGGAAACCTGGCACCATCCCTACAGTGAAGCATCGTGGTGCTCCAGGGTTTTCAGGATCTCAGACTGGGGTGAAGATTCACCTTCCAATAGGACAACGACTCAAACCACACAGCCAAGACAACGCAGGAGTGGCTTTGGACAAGTCTCTGAATGTCCTTCTGTGGCCGAGCCGGAGCCTGGACTTGAACCCGATCAAACAGCCCCATCCAACCTGACAGAACTTGAGAGGATCTGCAGAGAAGAATGGGAGAAACTCCCCAAATACAGGTGTGCCAAGCTTGTAGCGTCATACCCAAGAAGACTCGAGGCTGTAATCACTGCCAAAGGTGCTTCAACAAAGTACTGAGTAAAAGGTCTGAATACTTATTTAAATGTGATATTTCAGTTGTGTTTTTTTATTCATTTGTAAGAATTTGCTTTGTCATTATGGGGTATTGGGATGTCATTATGGGGTATTGTGATGTCATTATGGGGTATTGTGATGTCATTATGGGGTATTGTGATGTCATTATGGGGTATTGTGATGTCATTATGGGGTATTGTGATGTCATTATCAGGGGTATTGTGATGTCATGATGGGGTATTGTGATGTCATTATGGGGTATTGTGATGTCATTATGGGGTATTGTGATGTCATTATGGGGTATTGTGATGTCATGATGGGGTATGGATGTCATGATGGGGTATTGTGATGTCATTATGGGGTATTGAGATGTCATGATGGGGTATTGTGATGTCATTATGGGGTATTGTGATTATGGGGTATTGTGATGTCATTATGGGGTATTGTGATGTCATGATGGGGTATTGAGATGTCATTATGGGGTATTGTGATGTCATTATGGGGTATTGTGATGTCATTATGGGGTATTGAGATGTCATTATGGGGTATTGTGATGTCATTATGGGGTATTGATTGTGATGTCATTATGGGGGGGTATTGTGATGTCATTATGGGGTATTGGGTATTGTGATTGTGATGTCATTATTGGGTCATGATGGGGTATTGTATTGAGGTGTCCTTATGGGGTATTGTGATGTCATTATGGGGTATTGAGGTGTCATTATGGGGTATTGTGATGTCATTATGGGGTATTGTGATGTCATTATGGGGTATTGTGATGTCATTGATGGGGTATTGAATGTCATTATGGGGTATTGTAATGTCATTATGGGGTATTGAACAATGGGGTATTGTGATGTCATGATGGGGTATTGTTTGTGATGTCATTATGGTCAATTGGGGGTATTGTGATGTCATGATGGGGTATTGTGATGGGGTCATGATGGGATGTCATGATGGGGTGATGTCATGATGGGGTATTGTGATGTCATTGGGGTATTGTGATGTCATGATGGGGTATTGTGATGTCATGATGGGGTATTGTGATGTCATGATGGGGTATTGTGATGTCATGATGTCATGTCATGGGGGTATTGTGATGTCATGATGGGGTATTGTGATGTCATGATGGGGTATTGTGATGTCATGATGGGGTATTGTGATGTCATGATGGGGTATTGTGATGTCATGATGGGGTATTGTTTGTAAATTGATGAGGGAACCAAAACTATTTAATCCATTTTAGAACAAGGCTGTAAAGTAACAAAACATGGAACAAGTCAAAGGGGTCTGAATACTTTCTGAATGCTCTGCACCGTATGTTAATTTATGTGTGGGGATAGCCTGGATAAACCAGACTGAATGCTGATCACAATGGTCAGGCTACCCCACACATCTAACTTCAACCAGGCTATTGTGGGTCAGAGTAGCAGAGAGGAGATGAGACAGTGATGTGCTGTACCGTATATTAATGGTCAGGCTGTACTGTATTGTGGGTCAGAGTAGCAGAGAGGAGATGAGACTGTACCTTTCTCTGCACGCCACCCATGCGTGCACACTTAGCGTCCATGGCCTGGTAGGTGAGCCACAGACAGGTGTCCACATGTTGGATATAACACACTGAGTCCCCATACTTGATATCAGGAACACCCATGCCATCCACCTCCTTCTTTGGCCCCAAGTCCAGCTTTTCCTGGAGAAGGAATGGAGATGAGACATGATGATTAATGAACATCATTTATAATAAAAGGGACAAGGGGTTGTAGTTCGGTATGAAGCACAGCTGAGTGCCAGCAATGTATTAGATGTGATATATTCATTATTAACAGACTGTAGTGCAGAATGACCCCTGACCCCTCCTCTCTCTTTCTCTCTCTATGAATATATGTTTTTGACCCAGGATTATGCGCTCTGAAATAAACACAGAAACAAAGACAAACACACAGGACTAAACAGGTCCTTACACACACACACACACACACACACACACACACACACACACACACACACACACACACACACACACACACACACACACACACACACACACACACACACACACACACACACGTCGTTGGTTGAAAAAATGCAACCTCAGCACTCCTGATCCCTACAGTCATAACTCATCACACCAACATGAGAGAGAAGAGAGGGGCAGGAGAGGGATGAGTCCCTAATAGAGGCAGAGAGCTGTAGGAACCATGAGAGAGAAGAGAGGGGCAGGAGAGGGATGAGTCCCTAATAGAGGCAGAGAGCTGTAGGAACCATGAGAGAGAAGAGAAGGGCAGGAGAGGGATGAGTCCCTAATAGAGGCAGAGAGCTGTAGGAACCATGAGAGAGAAGAGAGGGGCAGGAGAGGGCTGAGTCCCTAATAGAGGCAGAGAGCTGTAGGAACCATGAGAGAGAAGAGAGGGGCAGGAGAGGGCTGAGTCCCTAATAGAGGCAGAGAGCTGTAGGAACCATGAGAGAGAAGAGAGGGGCAGGAGAGGGCTGAGTCCCTAATAGAGGCAGAGAGCTGTAGGAACCATTAGAGGACAGCTAGATACAGAGAGCTGTAGGAACCATTAGAGGACAGCTAGACACAGAGAGCTGTAGGAACCATTAGAGGACAGCTGGATGCAGAGAGCTGTAGGAACCAGCAGAGGACAGCTAGATGCAGAGAGCTGTAGGAACCATTAGAGGACAGCTAGATGCAGAGAGCTGTAGGAACCATTAGAGCACAGCTAGATGCAGAGAGCTGTAGGAACCAGCTGTAGGAACCATGAGAGGACAGCTAGATGCAGAGAGCTGTAGGAACCAGTAGAGGACAGCTAGATGCAGAGAGCTGTAGGAACCAGTAGAGGACAGCTAGATGCAGAGAGCTGTAGGAACCATTAGAGGACATCTAGATGCAGAGAGCTGTAGGAACCATTAGAGGACAGCTAGATGCAGAGAGCTGTAGGAACCCATCACAACACATCAATCTGTTTCTATATAACCGCAGCACCCAGCTTCAATCACCAAACATCTCAACTCCAGAGACTCCAGCCTCCGTGTGTGTGTGTGTGTGTGTGTGTGTGTGTGTAGCCATGCTGAAGTGTACCTTGGAGGGACGGAAGCAGAAAGCAGTAGACTTGACGTCTGCCTTCTCCTTGTCCATCAGCAGCAGGCCCTTATCCTCCATGATACTGAGGTACTTCCCCGTGGTCACATGACGGAGACGGAAGGGTTGACCCCTAGATGCAGGGTGTGGCTGCCGCTCCACCTACAGAGAGAGAGAGATGCAGAGAGCTGAGAGAGAGAGAGAGGAGAGAGAGAGAGAGAGAGAGAACAGAGAGAGACAGCTAGAGCAGAGAGCTGAGAGAGAAGAGAGAGAGGACAGAGATGCAGAGAGAGTAGGAAGAGAGAGGACAGCTAGAGAGAGAGCAGAGAGAGAGACAGAGAGAGAGACAGAGAGATGCAGAGAGCAGAGGAACCAGAGAGAGACAGCTAGATGAGAGAGAGCTGTAGAGACAGAGAGAGACAGAGAGAGAGAGAGAGAGAGAGAGACAGCTAGAGAGCAGAGAGCTGAGGAGACCAGAGAGGACAGCTAGAGCAGAGAGAGAGAGAGAGAGAGGACAGAGAGAGAGAGAGAGACAGAGAGAGAGACAGAGAGAGAGAGAGAGAGACAGGCTATATAAATACATTTGATTTGATTTATTTCTATACTGTCCTCTCCTGTAGATGTACAGTACTATCTATAACCCCAAACCTATTTCTATACTGTCCTCTCCTGTAGATGTACAGTACTATCTATAACCCCAAACCTATTTCTATACTGTCCTGTAGATGTACAGTACTATCTATAACCCCAAACCTATTTCTATACTGTCCTGCAGATGTACAGTATTATCTATAACCCCAAACCGTCAGTCGGACGCAACGCAACGCAACGCAACACAACACAACACAACACAATACAATACAATACAATACAATACAATACAATACAATACAATACAATACAAACAGCTACAACAGAACCCAACAGGCTACAGAGGGCAGAGTATTTATATTCAACCCCAAACCCTGTCCTCATCAGAAACCATGAACACTATAGTATGTCCAATCAGCCCTGATACAAAACAAGGAGATACATCTCTGTTATCAGGGGACTACTGTCATGCTGTTTGTAATTAGACACTTCACTGCAAACAGTCTGTGTGTCTATGACTCTGGATGGGAGGAGGGCTCGTCTTCTCTCCACAGACTGGGGCTGACAGAGACACTGTACACCACGTTGGGCCCTGCTGACAGAGACACTATACACCACGTTGGGCCCTGACAGAGACACAGTACACCACGTTGGGCCCTGTTGACAGAGACACTATACACCACGTTGGGCCCTGACAGAGACACTATACACCACGTTGGGCCCTGCTGACAGAGACACTATACACCACGTTGGGCCCTGCTGACAGAGACACAGACACCACGTTGGGCCCTGCTGACAGAGACACTATACACCACGTTGGGCCCTGCTGACAGAGACACTATACACCACGTTGGGCCCTGCTGACAGAGACACTATACACCACGTTGGGCCCTGCTGACAGAGACACAGTACACCACGTTGGGCCCTGCTGACAGAGACACTATACACCACGTTGGGCCCTGCTGACAGAGACACTATACACCACGTTAACCCTGCTGACAGAGACACTATACTGTCACGTTGGGCTATCTATAGAGACACAGTACACCACGTTATACTGCCCTGCTGACAGAGACACTATACCACGTTGGGCCCTGCTGACAGAGACACAGTACACCACGTTGGGCCCTGCTGACAGAGACACATACACCACGTTGGGCCCTGCTGACAGAGACACTATACACCACGTTGGGCCCAATACTGACAGAACACAATACAACTAAACACCACGTTGGGCCCTGAGGACAGAGATTTATATTCAACACCCAAACCCTGTCCTCACAGAAACCATGAACACTTAGTATGCCCTGCTGATCAGAGCCCTGATACAAAACGTTGGGCCCTGCTGTTACAGAGACACTGTACACCACGTTGTTTGTAATTACACACTTCACTGCACCACGTCTGTGGCCCTGACTGGATGGGAGACACTATACACCACGTTGGGCCCTGCTGACAGAGACACAGTACACCACGTTGGGCCCTGCTGACAGAGACACTATACACCACGTTGGGCCCTGCTGACAGAGACACTATACACCACGTTGGGCCCTGCTGACAGAGACACTGTACACCACGTTGGGCCCTGCTGACAGAGACACTATACACCACGTTGGTCCCTGCTGACAGAGACACAGTACACCACGTTGGGCCCTGCTGACAGAGACACTATACACCACGTTGGGCCCTGCTGACAGAGACACTGTACACCACATTGGGCCCTGCTGACAGAGACACTGTACACCACGTTGGTCCCTGCTGACAGAGACACTGTACACCACGTTGGGCCCTGCTGACAGAGACACTATACACCACGTTGGGCCCTGCTGACAGAGACACTATACACCACGTTGGGCCCTGCTGACAGAGACACTATACACCACGTTGGGCCCTGCTGACAGAGACACTGTACACCACGTTGGGCCCTGCTGACAGAGACACTGTACACCACATTGGCAGTGGGCCCAGCTGACAGAGACAGTCTTGCTGGGAGCTCTATTAACACCGTCACACGTACAACCCCAGGTCAGGATACAGGGTCTAAAAGGAGTCAAAACCGACATGCCCTCTCACGGAGACATCTCCCTGCCCTCTCACGGAGACATCTCCCTGCCCTCTCACGGAGACATCTCCCTGCCCTCTCACGGAGACATCTCCCTGCCCTCTCACGGAGACATCTCCCCGCCCTCTACACTGCTGGGGTCAGAGACATCTCCCTTACGGAGACATGGTCTCTGTCACGGTTAGACATCTCCATGCCCTTTATCCCTGTGTTTCCTGCCCTCTCCCAGAGACATCCCTGTGTTTCCTGTCTCTCTGTACCAGTGTATTTATCCCTGTGTTTCCTGTCTCTCTGTACCAGTGTATTTATCTCTGTGTTTCCTGTCTCTCTGTGACAGTGTATTTATCCCTGCCTGTCTCCCCCTGTGTTTCCTGTCTCTGTACCAGTGTATTTATCCCTGTGTTTCCTGTCTCTCTGTACCAGTGTATTTGCCCTCCCTGTGTTTCCTGCCCTCTCCCAGGAGACATCTCACTGCCCTCTGTTTCCTGAGACATCCCCCCCAGATCTACACTGCCTGTACATTTATATTTATCCCTGTGTTTCCTGTCTCTGTACCAATGTATTTATCCCTGTGTTTCCTGTCTCTCTGTCCCAGTGTATTTATCCCTGTGTTTCCTGTCTCCTGTCCCAGTGTATTTATCCCTGTGTTTCCTGTCTCTGTGTGCCATCCCTGTTTTATCCCTGTGTTTTCCTGTCTCTCTGTACCAGTGTATTTATCCCTGTGTTTCCTGTCTCTCTGTCCTGTGTGTTCATCTGTATGTATTTATCCCTGTGTTTGTCCCAGTGTTTTATCCCTGTCCCTGCCAGTGTATTTATCCCTGTGTTTCCTGTCTCTCTGTACCAGTGTATTTATCCCTGTGTTTCCTGTCTCTGTCCCAGTGTATTTATCCCTGTGTTTCCTGTCTCCTGTACCAGTGTATTTATCCCTGTGTTTCCTGTCTCCCTGTACCAGTGTATTTATCCCTGTGTTTCCTGTCTCCCTGTACCAGTGTATTTATCCCTGTGTTTCCTGTCTCTCTGTACCAGTGTATTTATCCCTGTGTTTGTCCTGCCAGTGTATTTATCCCTGTGTTTCCTGTGTACCAGTGTATTTATCCCTGTGTTTCCTGTCTCCCTGTCCCAGTGTATTTATCCCTGTGTTTCCTGTCTCTCTGTCCCAGTGTATTTATCCCTGTGTTTCCTGTCTCCCTGTCCCAGTGTATTTATCCCTGTGTTTCCTGTCTCTCTGTCCCAGTGTATTTATCCCTGTGTTTCCTGTCTCCCTGTACCAGTGTATTTATCCCTGTGTTTCCTGTCTCCCTGTGCCAGTTCATCTTGTATGTTCCAAGTCAACCAGCATGTTTTTCCCATGCTCCTGCTTTTGCTATTCTCTCTTTTGCTCGTCCTCCGTACCCGCCTGCCTGCCCTGACCTCGAGCCTGCCTGCCCTGACCTCGAGCCTGCCTGACCAGTCTGCCTGCCCTGACCTCGAGCCTGCCTGACCATTCTGCCTGCCCTGACCTCGAGCCTGCCTGACCAGTCTGCCTGCCCTGACCTCGAGCCTGCCTGACCAGTCTGCCTGCCCTGACCTCGAGCCTGCCTGACCAGTCTGCCTGCCCTGACCTCGAGCCTGCCTGACCAGTCTGCCTGCCCTGACCTCGAGCCTGCCTGACCAGTCTGCCTGCCCTGACCTCGAGCCCCTGACCTCGAGCTGCCTGACCATTCTGCCTGCCCTGACCTCGAGCCTGCCTGACCAGTCTGCCTGCCCTGACCTCGAGCCTGCCTGACCAGTCTGCCTGCCCTGACCTGCCTGAGCCTGCCCTGACCTCGAGCCTGCCTGACCAGTCTGCCTGCCCTGACCTCGAGCCTGCCTGACCAGTCTGCCTGCCCTGACCTCGAGCCTGCCTGACCATTCTGCCTGCCCTGACCTCGAGCCTGCCTCTGCTGCCTGCCCTGACCTCGAGCCTGCCTGACCAGTCTGCCTGCCCTGACCTCGAGCCTGCCTGACCATTCTGCCTGCCCCTCGAGCCTGCCTGACCAGCCTGCCCTGACCTCGAGCCTGCCTGACCTGCCTGCCCTGACCTCGAGCCTGCCTGACCAGTCTGCCTGCCTGACCTGGCCTCCTGATCTGGTTGCCCTGACCTTTTTGCCTGTCCACAACCATTCTCTTGCCTGCTGCCCCAGTCTTTTCGAGCTAATGCCTGACCAGACTGCCCCCCCTGACCTCCTGCAGCAGGGTCTGGTCCTGAACCATTATAGTCTATAGAGTCTAGTGTTGACAACCCCCCTCCCCCTCCCTGTGTCTGCAGCAGGGTCTGGTCCTGAACCCTTATAGTCTATAGAGTCTAGTGTTGACAACCCCCCCCTCCCCCTGTGTCTGCAGCAGGGTCTGGTCCTGAACCCTTATAGTCTATAGAGTCTCGTGTTGACAACCCCCCTCCTCCCCCTGTGTCTGCAGCAGGGTCTGGTCCTGAACCCTTATAGTCTATAGAGTCTCGTGTTGACAACCCCCCCCCCCCCTGTGTCTGCAGCAGGGTCTGGTCCTGAACCCTTATAGTCTATAGAGTCTAGTGTTGACAACCCCCCCCCCCCTGTGTCTGCAGCAGGGTCTGGTCCTGAACCCTTATAGTCTATAGAGTCTAGTGTTGACAACCCCCCCCCCCCTGTGTCTGCAGCAGGGTCTGGTCCTGAACCCTTATAGTCTATAGAGTCTAGTGTTGACAACCCCCCCCCCCCTGTGTCTGCAGCAGGGTCTGGTCCTGAACCCTTATAGTCTATAGAGTCTAGTGTTGACAACCCCCCCCCTGTGTCTGCAGCAGGGTCTGGTCCTGAACCCTTATAGTCTATAGAGTCTAGTGTTGACAACCCCCCTCCCCTGTGTCTGCAGCAGGGTCTGGTCCTGAACCCTTATAGTCTATAGAGTCTAGTGTTGACAACCCCCCCTCCCCTGTGTCTGCAGCAGGGTCTGGTCCTGAACCCTTATAGTCTATAGAGTCTAGTGTTGACAACCCCCCCCTCCCCTGTGTCTGCAGCAGGGTCTGGTCCTGAACCCTTATAGTCTATAGAGTCTAGTGTTGACAACCCCCCTCCCCTGTGTCTGCAGCAGGGTCTGGTCCTGAACCCTTATAGTCTATAGAGTCTCGTGTTGACAACCCCCCCCCTCCCCTGTGTCTGCAGCAGGGTCTGGTCCTGAACCCTTATAGTCTATAGAGTCTAGTGTTGACAACCCCCCCCCCTGTGTCTGCAGCAGGGTCTGGTCCTGAACCCTTATAGTCTATAGAGTCTAGTGTTGACAACCCCCCCTCCCCTGTGTCTGCAGCAGGGTCTGGTCCTGAACCCTTATAGTCTACAGAGTCTCGTGTTGACAGGTCGGCATTGTCACACAGAGGAGAGATAGATGTGTCGTTCAACTTACGCCACTCGTAGGGTCTCCAGTCTCCAGAGGGAGCGGGCGTGGATGGACACAGCTCCCCCCTCGTAGTGCACCGTCCTGGGGAAGAAAAGAGAAGTGAGTGGGGGGGGGGGAGGTGGTTATCAGCCATGCTTCCACCACAGACCAGACCATTACACTGGTCTGTAACCCTGAGAAATAAGAGCCTGCTGCTGATGTCCTCATCAAGCACATATTCACACATTACAAACTCCACCTTGGTATGGATGAATACGACAGGAACATCTATGGGGAACTTATTTCATATCCTTCATATCCATCTATGGGGAACTTATTTCATATCCTTCATATCCATCTATGGGGAACTTATTTCATATCCTTCATATCCATCTATGGGGAACTTATTTCATATCCTTCATATCCATCTATGGGGAACTTATTTCATATCCTTCATATCCATCTATGGGGAACTTATTTCATATCCTTCATATCCATCTATGGGGAACTTATTTCATATCCTTCATATCCATCTATGGGGAACTTATTTCATATCCTTCATATCCATCTATGGGGAACTTATTTCATATCCTTCATATCCATCTATGGGGAACTTATTTCATATCCTTCATATCCATCTATGGGGAACTTATTTCATTTCCATCTATGGGGAACTTATTTCCCTTCATATCCATCTATGGGGAACTTATTTCATATCCTTCATATCCATCTATGGGGAACTTATTTCATATCCTTCATATCCATCTATGGGGAACTTATTTCATATCCTTCATATCCATCTATGGGGAACTTATTTCATATCCTTCATATCCATCTATGGGGAACTTATTTCATATCCTTCATATCCATCTATGGGGAACTTATTTCATATCCTTCCATGTTTTACTGCTGTGTTTCTCTGTGGATAGTGAGGGCAGTATCTAGGCAGTATCTAGGCAGTATCTAGGCAGTATCTAGGCAGTATCTAGGCCTGCAGCAGTGTATAGTGAGGGCAGTATCTAGGCCTACAGTACTGGATAGTGAGGGCAGTATCTAGGCCTACAGCAGTGGATAGTGAGGGCAGTATCTAGGCCTACAGTACTGGATAGTGAGGGCAGTATCTAGGCCTACAGTACTGGATAGTGAGGGCAGTATCTAGGCAGTATCTAGGCCTACAGCAGTGGATAGTGAGGGCAGTATCTAGGCAGTATCTAGGCCTACAGTAGTGGATAGTGGGGGCAGTATCTAGGCAGTATCTAGGCCTACAGTAGTGGATAGTGGGGGCAGTATCTAGGCCTGCCTCAGTGTATAGTGAGGGCAGTATCTAGGCAGTATCTAGGCAGTATCTAGGCCTACAGTAGTGTATAGTGAGGGCAGTATCTAGGCAGTATCTAGGCAGTATCTAGGCCTACAGTAGTGGATAGTGAGGGCAGTATCTAGGCAGTATCTAGGCCTACAGTAGTGGATAGTGAGTGCAGTATCTAGGCCTGCCTCAGTGTATAGTGAGGGCAGTATCTAGGCAGTATCTAGGCAGTATCTAGGCAGTATCTAGGCCTACAGTAGTGGATAGTGAGGGCAGTATCTAGGCC
>NW_024608995.1:0-10000 GCF_018296145.1 Oncorhynchus tshawytscha | reverse complement strand
CTGTGATAGTCTCAGAGGTCCGTTAAAAGCGCAGAGAGCATCATGAAGAACAAGGAACACACCAGGCAGGTCCGAGATACTGTTGTGAAGAAGTTTAAAGCCGGATTTGGATATAAAAATATTTCCCAAGCTTTAAACATCCCAAGGAGCACTGTGCAAGCGATAATATTGAAATGGAAGGAGTATCAGACCACTGCAAATCTACCCAGACCTGGCCGTCCCTCTAAACTTTCAGCTCATACAAGGAGAAGACTGATCAGAGATGCAGCCAAGAGGCCCATGATCACTCTGGATGAACTGCAGAGATCTACAGCTGAGGTGGGAGACTCTGTCCATAGGACAACAATCAGTCGTATATTGCACAAATCTGGCCTTTATGGAAGAGTGGCAAGAAGAAAGCCATTTCTTAAAGATATCCATAAAAAGTGTTGTTTAAAGTTTGCCACAAGCTACCTGGGAGACACACCAAACATGTGGAAGAAGGTGCTCTGGTCAGATGAAACCAAAATTGAACTCTTTGGCAACAATGCAAAACGTTATGTTTGGCGTAAAAGCAACACAGCTCATCACCCTGAACACACCATCCCCACTGTCAAACATGGTGGTGGCAGCATCATGGTTTGGGCCTGCTTTTCTTCAGCAGGGACAGGGAAGATGGTTCAAATTGATGGGAACATGGATGGAGCCAAATACAGGACCCTTCTGGAAGAAAACCTGATGGAGTCTGCAAAAGACCTGAGACTGGGACGGAGATTTGTCTTCCAACAAGACAATGATCCAAAACATAAAGCAAAATCTACAATGGAATGGTTCAAAAATAAACATATCCAGGTGTTAGAATGGCCAAGTCAAAGTCCAGACCTGAATGAATACAATCGAGAATCTGTGGAAAGAACTGAAAACTGCTGTTCACAAATGCTCTCCATCCAACCTCACTGAGCTCGAGCTGTTTTGCAAGAAGGAATGGGAAAAAAATTCAGTCTCTCGATGTGCAAAACTGATAGAGACATACGCCAAGCGACTTACAGCTGTAATCGCAGCAAAAGGTGGCGCTACAAAGTATTAACTTAAGGGGGCTGAATAATTTTGCACGCCCAATTTTTCAGTTTTTGATTTGTTAAAAAAGTTTGAAATATCCAATAAATGTCGTTCCACTTCATGATTGTGTCCCACTTGTTGTTGATTCTTCACAAAAAAATACAGTTTTATATCTTTATGTTTGAAGCCTGAAATGTGGCAAAAGGTCGCAAAGTTCAAGGGGGCCAAATACTTTCGCAAGGCACTGTACCTACCTCTCTCTCCCTCCCTCCATCCATCCCTCTTTCCATCTCCATCTCTCTCCCTCCCTCCCTCCAACCATCCCTCTTTCCATCTCCCTCTCTCTCTCCCTCCCTACCTACCTACCTCTCTCTCTCTCCCTCCTTCCATCTATCCCTCTTTCCAACTCCCTCTCTCTCTCCTTCCCACCATCCATCCCTCTTTCCATCTCCCTCTCTCTCCCTCCCTCCCTCCATTCATCCATCCCTCTTTCCATCTCCCTCTCTCTCCCTCCCTCTCTCCATCCATCCATCCCTCTTTCCATCTCCCTCTCTCTCCCTCCCTCCCTCCCCCTCCATTCATCCATCCCTCTTTCCATCTCCCTCTCTCTCCCTCCTCTCTCCATCCATCCATCCCTCTTTCCATCTCCCTCTCTCTCTCCCTCCCTCCCTCCATTCATCCATCCATCCCTCTTTCCATCTCCCTCTCTCTCCCTCCCTCTCTCCATCCATCCATCCCTCTTTCCATCTCCCTCTCTCTCTCCCTCCCTAAAGAGTAGAACTACCTACTCTGTTCTCTTCTTTGAAGCAGAGAACAGTGGATGCCCTACTTTGAAGGTAAGCCCACACACTTCTGCATCCAAGGAAAATGCGCGCACACACACACACACACACACACACACACACACACACACACACACACACACACACACACACACACACACACACACACACACACATCACACTTTGGGTAAAAGCTGACTTTTATTCCTCTGTGTGAGAGCAGCTCTCCTAGAGCCCTTCATCCCAGCATGCTCTGCTGCATTGACGTCCTATCAAACACCAGAGGATCGATGATGTTTACCCTGCTGCTTTACTGACAGTCCTGATCACACTGATTGTCCTGACCACAATGACAGTCCTGACCACAATGACAGTCCTGACCACACTGACAGTCCTGACCACAATGACAGTCCTGACCACAGTCCTGATCACAATGACAGTCCTGATCACACTGACAGTCCTGACCACACTGACAGTCCTGACCACACTGACAGTCCTGACCACACTGACAGTCCTGACCACAATGACAGTCCTGACCACAATGACAGTCCTGACCACAGTCCTGACCACAGTCCTGATCACAATGACAGTCCTGATCACACTGACAGTCCTGACCACACTGACAGTCCTGACCACAATGACAGTCCTGATCACACTGACAGTCCTGACCACAATGACAGTCCTGACCACAATGACAGTCCTGACCACACAGACAGTCCTGACCACAATGACAGTCCTGACCACAGTCCTGATCACAATGACAGTCCTGACCACACAGACAGTCCTGACCACAATGACAGTCCTGACCACAATGACAGTCCTGACCACAATGACAGTCCTGATCACACTGACAGTCCTGACCACACTGACAGTCCTGACCACAATGACAGTCCTGACCACAATGACAGTCCTGACCACAGTCCTGATCACAATGACAGTCCTGACCACACAGACAGTCCTGACCACAATGACAGTCCTGATCACACTGACAGTCCTGACCACACTGACAGTCCTGACCACAATGACAGTCCTGACCACAGTCCTGATCACAATGACAGTCCTGACCACACAGACAGTCCTGACCACAGTGACAGTCCTGACCACAATGACAGTCCTGACCACACTGACAGTCCTGACCACACTGACAGTCCTGACCACAGTCCTGATCACACTGACAGTCCTGACCACAGTCCTGACCCCACTGACAGTCCTGACACTACTGACAGTCCTGACCACAGTCCTGACCCCACTGACAGTCTTGACCACACTGACAGTCCTGACCACACTGACAATGTATACTGTGATGGTATAGTTAAACCAGGCTATACTGTGATGGTATAGTTAAACCAGGCTCTACTGTGATGGTATAGTTAAACCAGGCTCTACTGTGATGGTCTGTTAAACCAGGCTATACTGTGATGGTATAGTTAAACCAGGCTATACTGTGATGGTCTGTTAAACCAGGCTATACTGTGATGGTCTGTTAAACCAGTCTATACTGTGATGGTCTGTTAAACCAGGCTATACTGTGATGGTCTGTTAAACCAGGCTATACTGTGATGGTATAGTTAAACCAGGCTAGACTGTGATGGTCTGTTAAACCAGGCTATACTGTGATGGTATAGTTAAACCAGGCTATACTGTGATGGTCTTGCTATACTGTGATGGTCTAGTTAAACCAGGCTATACTGTGATGGTCTAGTTAAACCAGGCTATACTGTGATGGTCTGTTAAACCAGGCTATACTGTGATGGTCTGTTAAACCAGGCTAGACTGTGATGGTATAGTTAAACCAGGCTATACTGTGATGGTCTGTTAAACCAGGCTATACTGTGATGGTCTGTTAAACCAGGCTAGACTGTGATGGTCTAGTTAAACCAGGCTATACTGTGATGGTCTGTTAAACCAGGCTATACTGTGATGGTCTGTTAAACCAGGCTAGACTGTGATGGTCTGTTAAACCAGGCTATACTGTGATGGTATAGTTAAACCAGGCTATACTGTGATGGTCTTGCTATACTGTGATGGTCTAGTTAAACCAGGCTATACTGTGATGGTCTAGTTAAACCAGGCTATACTGTGATGGTCTGTTAAACCAGGCTATACTGTGATGGTCTGTTAAACCAAGCTAGACTGTGATGTTCTAGTTAAACCAGGCTATACTGTGATGGTCTGTTAAACCAGGCTATACTGTGATGGTCTGTTAAACCAGGCTATACTGTGATGGTATAGTTAAACCAGGCTCTACTGTGATGGTCTGTTAAACCAGGCTATATTGTGATGGTCTGTTAAACCAGGCTATACTGTGATGGTCTTGCTATACTGTGATGGTCTAGTTAAACCAGGCTATACTGTGATGGTCTGTTAAACCTGGCTATACTGTGATGGTCTGTTAAACCAGGCTATACTGTGATGGTCTGTTAAACCAGGCTATACTGTGATGGTCTAGTTAAACCAGGCTATACTGTGATGGTATAGTTAAACCAGGCTATACTGTGATGGTCTGTTAAACCAGGCTATACTGTGATGGTATAGTTAAACCAGGCTATACTGTGATGGTCTGTTAAACCAGGCTATACTGTGATGGTATAGTTAAACCAGGCTATACTGTGATGGTCTGTTAAACCAGGCTATACTGTGATGGTCTGTTAAACCAGGCTATACTGTGATGGTCTGTTAAACCAGGCTATACTGTGATGGTATAGTTAAACCAGGCTATACTGTGATGGTCTTGTTCAACTATAGTTGCTGTAACTGTACAGTCGTAGCCAAAAGTTTTGAGAATGACACAAATATTAATTTCCACAAAGTTTTCTGCTTCAGTGTCTTTAGATATTTTTGTCAGATGTTACTATGGATACTGAAGTATAATTACAAGCAGTTCATAAGTGTCAAAGGCTTTTTACTGACAATTACATGAAGTTGATGCAAAGAGTCAATATTTGCAGTGTTGACCCTTCTTTTTCAAGACCTCTGCAATCCACCCTGGCATGCTGTCAATTAACTTCTGGGCCACATCCTGATTGATGGCAGCCCATTCTTACATAATCAATACTTGGAGTTTGTCAGAATTTGTGGGTTTTTGTTTGTCCACCTGCCTCTTGAGGATTGACCACAAGTTCTCAATGGGTTTAAGGTCTGGGGAGTTTCCTGACGATGGACCCATCATATAGATGTTTTGTTCCTCGAGCCACTTAGTTATCACTATTGCTTTATGGCAAGGTGCTCCATCGTGTTGGAAAAGGCATTGTTCGTCACCAAACTGTTTCTGGATGGTTGGGAGAAGTTGGTCTTGGAGGATGTGTTGGTACCATTCTTTATTCATGGCTGTGTTCTTAGGCAAAATTGTGAGTGAGTCCATTCTCTTGGCTGAGAAGCAACCCCACACATGAATGGGCTCAGGATGCTTTACTGTTGGCATGACACAGGACTGATGGTAGCGCTCACCTTGTCTTCTCCGGACAAGCTTTTTTCCGGATGCCCCAAACAATCGGAAAGGGGATTCATCAGAGAAAATGACTTTATCCTCAACAGTCCAATCTCTGTACCCTTTACAGAATATCAGTCTGTCCCTGATGTTTTTCCTGGAGAGAAGTTCTTTGCTGCCCTTCTTGACACCAGGCCATCCTCCAAAAGTCTTCGCCTCACTGTGCGTGCAGATGCACTCACACCTTCCTGCTGCCATTCCTGAGCAAGCGCTGTACTGGTGGGGCCCCGATTCCGCAGCTGAATCAACTTTAGGAGACGGTCCTGGCGCTTGCTGGACTTGCTTGGGGAGCCCTGAAGCCTTCTTCACAACAATTGAACCGCTCTTCTTGAAGATCTTGATGATCCGATAAATGGTTGATTTAGGTGCAATCTTACTGGCAACAATATCCTTGCCTGTGAAGCCCTTTTTGTGCAAAGCAATGATGACGGCACGTGTTTCCTTGCAGGCAACCATGGTTGACAGAGGAAGAACAATGATTCCAAGCACCACCCTCCTTTTGAAGCTTCCAGTCTGTTATTCAAACTCAATCAGCATGACAGAGTGATCTCCAGCCTTGTCCTCGTCAACACTCACACCTGTGTTAACGAGAGAATCACTGACATGATGTCAGCTGGTCCTTTTGTGGCAGGCCTAAAATGCAGTGGAAATGTTTTTGGGGGATTCAGTTCAATTGCATGGCAAACAGTGACTTTGCAATTAATTGCAATTCATCGTATCACTCTTCAAAACACTCTGGAGTATATGCAAATTGCCATCAAACAAACTGAGGCAGCAGACTTTGTGAAAATTAATATTTGTATCATTCTCAAAACTTTTGGCCACGACTGTAGATCAGTTGGACAGCAGGTAACAGTCTATAGATACACAGAGGATTATAAATGATATGGTAAAGGATATTTTAAGGACTAGCGTCTGTCATCATAGATGAAGGATATCTCCCAGTCAACCACGTACCTGGGCTACTCCTCCCCCCAACGTCTGTCATCATAGATGAAGGATATCTCCCAGTCAACCACGTACCTGGGCTACTCCTCCCCCCAACGTCTGTCATCATAGATGAAGGATATCTCCCAGTCAACCACGTACCTGGGCTCCCAGTCTCCTCCCCCCCCCAACGTCTGTCATCATAGATGAAGGATATCTCCCAGTCAACCACGTACCTGCGCTGCTCCTCCCCATGTTCTCCCGACGGCACTGTCAGACATTCATCCATGTGACCATGGAGCAGCCTCAGCACGTCCCCGCCGATCATAAACCCTGCAGGGGAGAGAGGAGAGGCATTAGAGAGGAACCCTGCAGGTGGAGAGAGGAGAGGCATTAGAGAGGAACCCTGCAGGGGGAGAGAGGACTGGTTAGCCTGTCTCTGGACCAGACAGCGGGAAGCCTCTGTCCCAGCCATGACATTAGATAAGACCAATGTGCAGGGTGTTGTGGCAGAATCAGAATTCTTTAGGTAACATTGATAAATAAGATGTTTTATCCATTTTCATAAGTATGCTTATGTGGGAAAAAGGTCGGAGGTCAGGTTAGTCTTATCTGTGAATGTGTCTGTAACTATTCCTAAACCATGTGAAGGGAGGGCGTGATTAAAGGGGAACCAGTGAGTTGGCTCCACAATGTCTGTGTGCCAGTCACTCCTCTCCGTGAGCTTGTCCGGGAGGGGTTGTATTTGATATGGGAGTCTCTAGAATTGACAATTGATATATGCCATTGGATGAGGTAATGTTTTGGTCCTAAGTGGTACCAAGAACAAGATAAGAACTTAGTTTAGGAGACCAAACTGAACAATAATTCATAGCTAATGCTATCTGGCTATGGGATACTCCTTTTTCAAGTAAGAGGTTATTTGTGTAATGTTCCTAAGATCTGTTATTCGTCATGTGAGTTGAGATGGGTGTGTCTTGGCTATAAATTATACTAAGATCTGTTATTCGTCATGTGAGTTGAGATGGGTGTGTCTTGGCTATAAATTATACAAAGATCTGTTATTCGTCATGTGAGTTGAGATGGGTGTGTCTTGGCTATAAATTATACAAAGATCTGTTATTCGTCATGTGAGTTGAGATGGGTGTGTCTTGGCTATAAATTATACAAAGATCTGTTATTCGTCATGTGAGTTGAGATGGGTGTGTCTTGGCTATAAATTATACTAAGATCTGTTATTCGTCATAGTTGAGATATAAATTATACTAAGATCTGTTATTCGTCATGTGAGTTGAGATGGGTGTGTCTTGGCTATAAATTATACAAAGATCTGTTATTCGTCATGTGAGTTGAGATGGGTGTGTCTTGGCTATAAATTATACAAAGATCTGTTATTCGTCATGTGAGTTGAGATGGGTGTGTCTTGGCTATAAATTATACCAAGAACTGTTTTGTAAGCACTCTCAGAGAATTCATTTATAGACACTGAATTGATCTGAGAGTCACAGGGCTTATGGTGAAGCTCATATAATTCATATAACTCTGACTTGTGTGTGGTTTTGCTCTCTCATGATTGGGTAATACAGGAAATTTCCACGACAGCGACAGGGACGTCAGCGATCAGTGATGAATTTGTTTCTATGATTGTTTTTTATTCCTTTTTTTGCATTTCGTATTTGATGTGTTTATCTTTCATTTGTTGAAGAGATCTTGGTCACCATGTCAAAATAAAGGTTCAGTCAAGTAACTAAATAAAATAAATTTCTAGGGGAGTTTTTCCTAGCCACCGTGCTTCTACATCTGCATTGCTTGCTGTTTGGGGTTTCAGGCTGGGTTTCTGTACAGCACTTTGATATATCAGCTTATGTAAGAAGGGCCTTATAAATACATTTGATTTGATGACATCGTATTTCACTGCTAAAAGCCCTTGTATGAATCATCAGTTGGAGGGAGGATGTCAATCCAGTTGGTTGTCTTGTCAGTTCATCTTTTCTCAGGGGCTTTGGATACAATGTCCCCCTGTTTGTTAAACCATCTTTGTTTATATGATCCCCATTAGCTTTTACAGTAGCATCATTCCTGTTTATATGATCCCCATTAGCTTTTACAGTAGCATCATTCCTGTTTATATGACCCCCATTAGCTTTTACAGTAGCATCATTCCTGTTTATATGACCCCATTAGCTTTTACAGTAGCATCATTCCTGTTTATATGACCCCATTAGCTTTTACAGTAGCAACATTCCTGTTTATATGACCCCCATTAGCTTTTACAGTAGCATCATGTTTGTTTATATGACCCCATTAGCTTTTACAGTAGCATCATTCCTGTTTATATGACCCCGATTAGCTTTTACAGTAGCATCATTCCTGTTTATATGACCCCATTAGCTTTTACAGTAGCATCATTCCTGTTTATATGACCCCATTAGCTTTTACAGTAGCATCATTCCTGTTTATATGACCCCATTAGCTTTTACAGTAGCATCATTCCTGTTTATATGACCCCATTAGCTTTTACAGTAGCATCATTCCTGTTTATATGACCCCATTAGCTTTTACAGTAGCATCATTCCTGTTTATATGACCCCATTAGCTTTTACAGTAGCATCATTCCTGTTTATATGACCCCATTAGCTTTTACAGTAGCATCATTCCTGTTTATATGACCCCAGTTTTACAGTAGCATCATTCCTGTTTATATGACCCCATTAGCTTTTACAGTAGCATCATTCCTGTTTATATGACCCCATTAGCTTTTACAGTAGCATCATTCCTGTTTATATGACCCCATTAGCTTTTACAGTAGCATCATTCCTGTTTATATGACCCCATTAGCTTTTACAGTAGCATCATTCCTGTTTATATGACCCCCATTAGCTTTTACAGTAGCATCATTCCTGTTTATATGACCCCATTAGCTTTTACAGTAGCATCATTCCTGTTTATATGACCCCATTAGCTTTTACAGTTGCATCATTCCTGTTTATATGACCCCATTAGCTTTTACAGTAGCATCATTCCTGTTTATATGACAGCTACAGCATCATTCCTGTTTATATGACCCCATTAGCTTTTACAGTAGCATCATTCCTGTTTATATGACCCCATTAGCTTTTACAGTAGCATCATTCCTGTTTATATGACCCCATTAGCTTTTACAGTAGCATCATTCCTGTTTATATGACTATGACCCCATTTATATGACCCATTAGCTTTTACAGTAGCATCATTCCTGTTTATATGACCCCCATTAGCTTTTACAGTAGCATCATTCCTGTTTATATGACCCCATTAGCTTTTACAGTAGCATCATTCCTGTTTATATGACCCCATTAGCTTTTACAGTAGCATCATTCCTGTTTATATGACCCCGATTAGCTTTTACAGTAGCATCATTCCTGTTTATATGACCCCATTAGCTTTTACAGTAGCATCATTCCTGTTTATATGACCCCATTAGCTTTTACAGTAGCATCATTCCTGTTTATATGACCCCCATTAGCTTTTACAGTAGCATCATTCCTGTTTATATGACCCCATTAGCTTTTACAGTAGCAACATTCCTGTTTATATGACCCCCATTAGCTTTTACAGTAGCATCATTCCTGTTTATATGACCCCGATTAGCTTTTACAGTAGCATCATTCCTGTTTATATGACCCCATTAGCTTTTACAGTAGCATCATTCCTGTTTATATGACCACCATTAGCTTTTACAGTAGCATCATTCCTGTTTATATGACCCCATTAGCTTTTACAGTAG
>NW_024608994.1:42500-96538 GCF_018296145.1 Oncorhynchus tshawytscha | reverse complement strand
AACTATCAATATCCTCCTGAGATACGATTTTTTTAAATTGAATAACATTTGGGATGTTATGGGATGATTTTTGTTATTGTATAACATAACTGTTTTGGATTAAATATAACATGGTACCAAGAAAAAAATTTGAACAAAAATATAATGTATCTTTTATTCTATGTGCAAAACGGTCCTCTGTGGAGGTCATTATGTACTTATCGAAACATTAACAGTAGGAAGTCACTATTATGTCCTTATCAAAACATTAACAGTAGGATGTCACTATTTTGTATTTATCAAAACATTAACAGTAGACCGTCATTATAAATAAGAATTTGTTCTTAACTGAATTGCATAGTTAGTTAAATAAAAGTAAAAAAAATAATAATAAATCGACTTAACATTACAGTCAATGGGGATCAATACAGTGGTTTGTATGGCCTCAGAGACACGGACCAAGAACTACAATGCCGGGTCTCAGAAGGACAAACCAATGAGATGAATAACGGATAGATATGGTTTCCCACCAATTGGAGCCTGTGAAATCACAATTCAACCACTAGATGGCAGCCTTGTGCCACAAAAAAAACATCACTGACTGAGTGATCCGGTAAAGAAAACATCAAAAACACTTTTCATTGGCCGATGAAGTATCCTCTCTATCCAATGAAAACGTGGACCGAAACACATTGTACCACTGTTTTTTGATGTTGTTTGATCATTGAACAAATCCAATGACAGTCAATGGTACCAACAGTATATTAGCAGTTCATATCCAATATCATCCCAAGTAACATAAATTAGTGACACAATATATTTGTACATATTTCAGGAGGATTTGAATATAAATGTGTGAAAATGTTAATATAGGTACCATTAACTTGAATTGGGATTTTTTTTTCTCCACAAATGCTAAAACGTTAACATATGAACCAGTGACCAGGGAAAGAAAACCAAAGCATGGACCGCTGTCATACCTGGTCCATAGACCGCTTACAGGGTCACCAATGTGTAATTTTGTCATTTGGGTGAACTATCCCTTTAACATTGAGGGGCACCATCTAGTGGTCAGAACCGGGTAATATCAGGATGTATGGTGGGACATAAATCTAACAACTTCAATGACTAATTGTCTGTACAGTGAGGGAAAAAACCATTGCCAAATTCACTGAGAATACCTTACATAGGGAGAAGAAACAATACTCCAAGCTGCAACTCCATACATCTTGTCAGATATAGAGAACTCCAAATCAAATGTTATTGGTCACATACACATGGCTAGCAGATGTTAACGCGAGTGTAGCGAAATGCTTGTAGTGTAGAGAAATGCTTGGATACTGTATACTAGTTATTTATTGAATATTATATGAATCCTATCATTATAAACCACATCAGGGTTCTACTAAACATGACATTGTAACAGCAGTGTTCTACTAAACGTGACATTATAAACCACAGCAGGGTTCTACTAAACGTGACATTGTAAACCACAGCAGTGTTCTACTAAACGTGACATTGTAACAGCAGGGTTCTACTAAACGTGACAGTATAACAGCAGGGTTCTACTAAACGTGACAGTATAACAGCAGGGTTCTACTAAACGTGACATTGTAACAGCAGGGTTCTACTAAACGTGACATTGTAACAGCAGGGTTCTACTAAACGTGTCATTATAAACCACAGCAGGGTTCTACTAAACGTGACATTATAAACCACAGCAGGGTTCTACTAAACGTGACATTATAAACCACAGCAGGGTTCTACTAAACGTGACATTATAAACCACAGCAGGGTTCTACTAAACGTGACATTATAAACCACAGCAGGGTTCTACTAAACGTGACATTGTAACAGTTCTACTAAACGTGACATTGTAACAGCAGGGTTCTACTAAACGTGACATTATAAACCACAGCAGGGTTCTACTAAACGTGACATTATAAACCACAGCAGGGTTCTACTAAACGTGACATTATAAACCACAGCAGGGTTCTACTAAACGTGACATTATAAACCACAGCAGGGTTCTACTAAACGTGACATTATAAACCACAGCAGGGTTCTACTAAACGTGACATTATAAACCACAGCAGGGTTCTACTAAACATGACATTGTAACAGCAAGGTTCTACTAAACGTGACATTGTAACAGCAGGGTTCTACTAAACGTGACATTGTAACAGCAGGGTTCTACTAAACGTGTCATTATAAACCACAGCAGTGTTCTACTAAACCTGACATTATAAACCACAGCAGGGTTCTACTAAACGTGACATTAGCAGTAAACGTGACATTATAAACCAGCAGGGTTCTACTAAACGTGACATTATAAACCACAGCAGTGTTCTACTAAACCTGACATTATAAACCACAGCAGGGTTCTACTAAACGTGTCATTGTAACAGCAGGGTTCTACTAAACGTGAGATTGTAACAGCAGGGTTCTACTAAACGTGACATTGTAACAGCAGGGTTCTACTAAACGTGACATTGTAACAGCAGGGTTCTACTAAACGTGTCATTATAAACCACAGCAGGGTTCTACTAAACGTGACATTATAAACCACAGCAGGGTTCTACTAAACGTGACATTATAAACCACAGCAGGGTTCTACTAAACCTGACATTATAAACCACAGCAGGGTTCTACTAAACGTGACATTATAAACCACAGCAGGGTTCTACTAAACGTGACATTATAAACCACAGCAGTGTTCTACATTAAACCACAGCAGGGTTCTACTAAACGTGACAGTATAACAGTTCTACTAAACGTGACATTATAAACCACAGCAGGGTTCTACTAAACGTGACATTATAAACCACAGCAGGGCAGGGTTCTACTAAACGTGACAGTATAACAGCAGGGTTCTACTAAACGTGACATTATAAACCACAGCAGGGTTCTACTAAACGTGACATTATAAACCACAGCAGGGTTCTACTAAACCTGAATTATAAACCACAGCAGGGTTCTACTAAACGTGACATTATAAACCACAGCAGGGTTCTACTAAACGTGACATTATAAACCACAGCAGTGTTCTACTAAACCTGACATTGTAACAGCAGTGTTCTACTAAACGTGACATTATAAACCACAGCAGGGTTCTACTAAACCTGACATTATAAACCACAGCAGGGTTCTACTAAACCTGACATTGTAACAGCAGGGTTCTACTAAACGTGACATTATAAACCACAGCAGGGTTCTACTAAACGTGACATTATAAACCACAGCAGGGTTCTACTAAACCTGACATTGTAACAGCAGTGTTCTACTAAACCTGACATTATAAACCACAGCAGGGTTCTACTAAACGTGACATTATAAACCACAGCAGGGTTCTACTAAACATGACATTATAAACCACAGCAGGGTTCTACTAAACGTGACATTATAAACCACAGCAGGGTTCTACTAAACGTGACATTATAAACCACAGCAGGGTTCTACTAAACGTGACATTATAAACCACAGCAGGGTTCTACTAAACGTGACATTGTAACAGCAGGGTTCTACTAAACGTGACATTATAAACCACAGCAGGGTTCTACTAAACGTGACATTATAAACCACAGCAGGGTTCTACTAAACGTGACAGTATAACAGCAGGGTTCTACTAAACGTGACATTATAAACCACAGCAGGGTTCTACTAAACGTGACATTATAAACCACAGCAGTGTTCTACATATAAACCACAGCAGGGTTCTACTAAACGTGACAGTATAACAGCAGGGTTCTACTAAACGTGACATTATAAACCACAGCAGGGTTCTACTAAACGTGACATTATAAACCACAGCAGGGTTCTACTAAACCTGACATTATAAACCACAGCAGGGTTCTACTAAACGTGACATTATAAACCACAGCAGGGTTCTACTAAACATGACATTATAAACCACAGCAGGGTTCTACTAAACCTGACATTATAAACCACAGCAGGGTTCTACTAAACCTGACATTGTAACAGCAGTGTGACATTATAAACACAGCAGGGTTCTACTAAACGTGACATTATAAACCACAGCAGGGTTCTACTAAACGTGACATTGTAACAGCAGTGTTCTACTAAACGTGACATTATAAACCACAGCAGGGTTCTACTAAACGTGACATTATAACAGCAGGGTTCTACTAAACGTGACATTGTAACAGCAGGGTTCTACTAAACGTGACATTGTAACAGCAGGGTTCTACTAAACGTGACATTATAAACCACAGCAGGGTTCTACTAAACGTGACAGTATAACAGCAGGGTTCTACTAAACGTGACATTATAAACCACAGCAGGGTTCTACTAAACGTGACATTATAAACCACAGCAGTGTTCTACTAAACCTGACATTATAAACCACAGCAGGTTCTACTAAACGTGACATTATAAACACCAGCAGGGTTCTACTAAACCTGACATTATAAACACCAGCAGGGTTCTACTAAACGTGACATTATAAACCACAGCAGGGTTCTACTAAAACCAGCATTCTACTAAACGTGACACAGCAGGGTTCTACTAAACGTGACATTATAAACCACAGCAGGGTTCTACTAAACGTGACATTATAAACCACAGCAGGGTTCTACTAAACGTGACATTATAAACCACAGCAGTGTTCTACTAAACATTAAACCACAGCAGGGTTCTACTAAACGTGACAGTATAAACAGCAGGGTTCTACTAAACGTGACATTATAAACCACAGCAGGGTTCTACTAAACGTGACATTATAAACCACAGCAGGGTTCTACTAAACCTGACATTATAAACCACAGCAGGGTTCTACTAAACGTGACATTATAAACCACAGCAGGGTTCTACTAAACGTGACATTATAAACCACAGCAGGGTTCTACTAAACCTGACATTGTAACAGCAGTGTTCTACTAAACGTGACATTATAAAACACAGCAGGGTTCTACTAAACGTGACATTATAAACCACAGCAGGGTTCTACTAAACGTGACATTGTAACAGCAGTGTTCTACTAAACGTGACATTATAAACCACAGCAGGGTTCTACTAAACGTGACATTATAACAGCAGGGTTCTACTAAACGTGACATTGTAACAGCAGGGTTCTACTAAACGTGTCATTATAAACCACAGCAGGGTTCTACTAAACGTGACAGTATAACAGCAGGGTTTTACTAAACGTGACATTATAAACCACAGCAGGGTTCTACTAAACGTGACATTATAAACCACAGCAGTGTTCTACATATAAACCACAGCAGGGTTCTACTAAACGTGACAGTATAACAGCAGGGTTCTACTAAACGTGAATTATAAACCACAGCAGGGTTCTACTAAACGTGACATTATAAACCACAGCAGGGTTCTACTAAACGTGACATTATAAACCACAGCAGGGTTCTACTAAACGTGACATTATAACAGCAGGGTTCTACTAAACGTGACATTATAAACCACAGCAGGGTTCTACTAAACGTGACATTATAAACCACAGCAGGGTTCTACTAAACCTGACATTGTAACAGCAGTGTTCTACTAAACGTGACATTATAAAACACAGCAGGGTTCTACTAAACGTGACATTATAAACCACAGCAGGGTTCTACTAAACGTGACAGTAGAACAGCAGTGTTCTACTAAACGTGACATTATAAACCACAGCAGGGTTCTACTAAACGTGACATTGTAACAGCAGTGTTCTACTAAACGTGACATTGTAACAGCAGGGTTCTACTAAACGTGACATTATAAACCACAGCAGGGTTCTACTAAACGTGACATATAAACAGCAGGGTTCTACTAAACGTGACATTATAAACCACAGCAGGGTTCTACTAAACGTGACATTATAAACCACAGCAGTGTTCTACTAAACCTGACATTATAAACCACAGCAGGGTTCTACTAAACGTGACATTATAAACACCAGCAGGGTTCTACTAAACCTGACATTATAAACACAGCAGGGTTCTACTAAACGTGACATTATAAACCACAGCAGGGTTCTACATTTCTACTAAACGTGACAGTATAAAACAGCAGGGTTCTACTAAACGTGACATTATAAACCACAGCAGGGTTCTACTAAACGTGACATTATAAACCACAGCAGGGTTCTACTAAACGTGACATTATAAACCACAGCAGTGTTCTACTAAAACCACAGCAGGGTTCTAAAACGTGACAGTATAACAGCAGGGTTCTACTAAACGTGACATTATAAACCACAGCAGGGTTCTACTAAACGTGACATTATAAACCACAGCAGGGTTCTACTAAACGTGACAGTATAACAGCAGGGTTCTACTAAACGTGACATTATAAACCACAGCAGGGTTCTACTAAACGTGACATTATAAACCACAGCAGGGTTCTACTAAACCTGACATTGTAACAGCAGTGTTCTACTAAACGTGACATTATAAACCACAGCAGGGTTCTACTAAACGTGACATTATAAACCACAGCAGGGTTCTACTAAACCTGACATTGTAACAGCAGTGTTCTACTAAACCATTATAAACCACAGCAGGGTTCTACTAAACGTGACATTATAAACCACAGCAGGGTTCACTAAACCAGACAGGGTTCTACTAAACGTGACATTATAAACCACAGCAGGGTTCTACTAAACGTGACATTATAAACCACAGCAGGGTTCTACTAAACGTGACATTATAAACCACAGCAGGGTTCTACTAAACGTGACATTATAAACCACAGCAGGGTTCTACTAAACGTGACATTATAAACCACAGCAGGGTTCTACTAAACGTGACATTATAAACCACAGCAGGGTTCTACTAAACGTGACATTATAAACCACAGCAGGGTTCTACTAAACGTGACATTATAAACCACAGCAGGGTTCTACTAAACGTGACATTATAAACCACAGCAGGGTTCTACTAAACGTGACATTATAAACCACTACTAAACGTGACATTATAAACCACAGGGTTCTACTAAACGTGACATTATAAACCACAGCAGTGTTCTACATATAAACCACAGCAGGGTTCTACTAAACGTGACAGTATAACAGCAGGGTTCTACTAAACGTGACATTATAAACCACAGCAGGGTTCTACTAAACGTGACATTATAAACCACAGCACTAAACCTGACATTATAAACCACAGCAGGGTTCTACTAAACGTGACATTATAAACCACAGCAGGGTTCTACTAAACCATTATAAACAGCAGGGTTCTACTAAACCTGACATTATAAACCACAGCAGGGTTCTACTAAACGTGACATTATAAACCACAGCAGGGTTCTACTAAACGTGACATTATAAACCACAGCAGGGTTCTACTAAACGTGACATTATAAACCACAGGGTTCTACTAAACGTGACATTATAAACAGCAGGGTTCTACTAAACGTGACATTATAAACCACAGCAGGGTTCTACTAAACGTGACATTATAAACCACAGCAGGGTTCTACTAAACGTGACATTATAAACACAGCAGGGTTCTACTAAACGTGACATTATAAACAGCAGGGTTCTACTAAACGTGACATTATAAACCACAGCAGGGTTCTACTAAACGTTCTACTAAACGACAGTATAACAGCAGGGTTCTACTAAACGTGACATTATAAACCACAGCAGGGTTCTACTAAACGTGACATTATAAACCACAGCAGGGTTCTACTAAACGTGACATTATAAACCACAGCAGGGTTCTACTAAACGTGACATTATAAACCACAGCAGGGTTCTACTAAACGTGACATTATAAACCACAGCAGGGTTCTACTAAACGTGACATTATAAACCACAGCAGTGTTCTACTAAACCACAGACATTCTATAAACGTGACAGTATAACAGCAGGGTTCTACTAAACGTGACATTATAAACCACAGCACAGCAGGGTTCTACTAAACCTGACATTATAAACCACAGCAGGGTTCTACTAAACCTGACATTATAAACCACAGCAGGGTTCTACTAAACCTGACATTGTAACAGCAGTGTTCTACTAAACGTGACATTATAAAACACAGCAGGGTTCTACTAAACGTGACATTATAAACCACAGCAGGGTTCTACTAAACGTGACAGTAGAACAGCAGTGTTCTACTAAACGTGACATTATAAACCACAGCAGGGTTCTACTAAACGTGACATTATAACAGCAGGGTTCTACTAAACGTGACATTATAACAGCAGGGTTCTACTAAACGTGACATTATAAACCACAGCAGGGTTCTACTAAACGTGACATTATAAACCACAGCAGTGTTCTACTAAACCTGACATTATAAACCACAGCAGGTTTCTACTAAACGTGACATTATAAACACCAGCAGGGTTCTACTAAACCTGACATTATAAACACCAGCAGGGTTCTACTAAACCTGACATTATAAACACCAGCAGGGTTCTACTAAACCTGACATTATAAACCACAGCAGGGTTCTACTAAACGTGACATTATAAACCACAGCAGGGTTCTACTAAACGTGACATTATAAACCACAGCAGGGTTCTACTAAACCTGACATTGTAACAGCAGGGTTCTACTAAACCTGACATTATAAACCACAGCAGGGTTCTACTAAACGTGACATTATAAACCACAGCAGGGTTCTACTAAACCTGACATTGTAACAGCAGTGTTCTACTAAACGTGACATTATAAACCACAGCAGGGTTCTACTAAACATGACATTATAAACCACAGCAGGGTTCTACTAAACGTGACCTTACAAACCACAGCAGGGTTCTACTAAACGTGACATTATAAACCACAGCAGGGTTCTACTAAACGACAGTATAACAGCAGGGTTCTACTAAACGTGACATTATAAACCACAGCAGGGTTCTACTAAACGTGACATTATAAACCACAGCAGTGTTCTACATATAAACTAGCAGGGTTCTACTAAACGTGACAGTATAACAGCAGGGTTCTACTAAACGTGACATTATAAACCACAGCAGGGTTCTACTAAACGTGACATTATAAACCACAGCAGTGTTCTACTAAACGTGACATTATAAACCACAGCAGGGTTCTACTAAACGTGACATTATAAACCACAGCAGGGTTCTACTAAACAGCAGGACAGTATAAACGTGACACAGTGACATTATAAACCACAGCAGGGTTCTACTAAACGTGACATTATAAACCACAGCAGGGTTCTACTAAACGTGACATTATAAACCACAGCAGGGTTCTACTAAACGTGACATTATAAACCACAGCAGGGTTCTACTAAACGTGACATTATAAACCACAGCAGGGTTCTACTAAACGTGACATTATAAACCACAGCAGGGTTCTACTAAACGTGACATTATAAAACACATTGCAGCAGGGTTCTACTAAACGTGACATTGTAACAGCAGGGTTCTACTAAACGTGACATTATAAACCACAGCAGGGTTCTACTAAACGTGACATTATAAACCACAGCAGGGTTCTACTAAACGTGACATTGTAAACCAGCAGGGTTCTACTAAACGTGACATTATAAACCACAGCAGGGTTCTACTAAACGTGACATTATAAAACCACAGCAGGGTTCTACTAAACGTGACATTATAACAGCAGTGTTCTACTAAACGTGACATTATAAACAGCAGGGTTCTACTAAACGTGACATTATAAACCACAGCAGGGTTCTACTAAACGTGACATTATAAACCACAGCAGTGTTCTACTAAACCACAGCAGGGTTCTACTAAACCACAGCAGGGTTCTACTAAACGTGACATTATAAACCACAGCAGGGTTCTACTAAACGTGACATTATAAACCACAGCAGGGTTCTACTAAACGTGACATTATAAACCACAGCAGGGTTCTACTAAACGTGACATTATAAACCACAGCAGGGTTCTAGGACATTGTAACAGCAGGGTTCTACTAAACGTGACATTATAAACCATTGTAACAGCAGGGTTCTACTAAACGTGACATTATAAACCACAGCAGGGTGTTCTACTAAACACATTATAAACCACAGCAGGGTTCTACTAAACGTGACATTATAACAGCAGGGTTCTACTAAACGTGACATTATAAACCACAGCAGGGTTCTACTAAACGTGACATTATAAACCACAGCAGGGTTCTACTAAAACGTGTGACATTATAAAACCACAGCAGGGTTCTACTAAACGTGACATTATAACAGCAGGGTTCTACTAAACGTGACATTATAAACCACAGCAGGGTTCTACTAAACGTGACATTATAAACCACAGCAGGGTTCTACTAAACGTGACATTATAACAGCAGGGTTCTACTAAACGTGACATTATAACAGCAGTGTTCTACTAAACGTGACATTATAAACCACAGCAGGGTTCTACTAAACGTGACATTATAAACCACAGCAGGGTTCTACTAAACCTGACATTATAAACCACAGCAGTTTCTATAAACCACAGCAGGGTTCTACTAAACCTGACATTATAAACCACAGCAGTGTTCTACTAAACGTGACATTATAAACCACAGCAGGGTTCTACTAAACGTGACATTATAAACCACAGCAGGGTTCTACTAAACGTGACATTATAAACCACAGCAGGGTTCTACTAAACGTGACATTATAAACCACAGCAGGGTTCTACTAAACGTGACATTATATAACAGACAGGGTTCTATAAACACATTGTAACAGCAGGGTTCTACTAAACGTGACATTATAAACCACAGCAGGGTTCTACTAAACGTGACATTATAAACCACAGCAGGGTTCTACTAAACGTGACATTATAAACCACAGCAGGGTTCTACTAAACGTGACATTATAACAGCAGGGTTCTACTAAACGTGACATTATAAACCACAGCAGGGTTCTACTAAACGTGACATTATAAACCACAGCAGTGTTCTATAAAACCACAGCAGGGTTCTACTAAACGTGACAGTATAACAGCAGGGTTCTACTAAACGTGACATTATAAACCACAGCAGGGTTCTACTAAACGTGACATTATAAACCACAGCAGGGTTCTACTAAACGTGACATTATAAACCACAGCAGGGTTCTACTAAACGTGACATTATAAACCACAGCAGGGTTCTATAAACGTGACATTATAACAGCAGGGTTCTACTAAACGTGACATTATAAACCACAGCAGGGTTCTACTAAACGTGACATTATAAACCACAGCAGGGTTCTACTAAACCTGACATTATAAACCACAGCAGGGTTCTACTAAACGACATTATAACAGCAGTGTTCTACTAAACGTGACATTATAAACCACAGCAGGGTTCTACTAAACGTGACATTATAAACCACAGCAGGGTTCTACTAAACCTGACATTATAAACCACAGCAGGGTTCTACTAAACGTGACATGAACAGCATTATAAACCACAGCAGGGTTCTACTAAACGTGACAGTATAACAGCAGGGTTCTACTAAACGTGACATTATAAACCACAGCAGGGTTCTACTAAACGTGACATTATAAACCACAGCAGTGTTCTAACCCACAGCAGGGTTCTACTAAACGTGACAGTATAACAGCAGGTTCTACTAAACGTGACATTATAAACCACAGCAGGGTTCTACTAAACGTGACATTATAAACCACAGCAGGGTTCTACTAAACGTGACATTATAAACCACAGCAGGGTTCTACTAAACCTGACATTATAAACCACAGCAGGGTTCTACTAAACGTGACATTATAACAGCAGGGTTCTACTAAACGTGACATTATAAACCACAGCAGGGTTCTACTAAACGTGACATTATAAACAGCAGGGTTCTACTAAACGTGACATTATAAACCACAGCAGGGTTCTACTAAACGTGACATTATAAACCACAGCAGGGTTCTACTAAACGTGACATTATAAACCACAGCAGGGTTCTACTAAACGTGACATTATAAACAGCACTACTAAACGTGACATTGTAACAGCAGGGTTCTACTAAACGTGACATTATAACAGCAGGGTTCTACTAAACGTGACATTATAAACACAGCAGGGTTCTACTAAACGTGACATTATAAACCACAGCAGGGTTCTACTAAACGTGACATTATAAACAGCAGGGTTCTACTAAACGTGACATTATAAACCACAGCAGGGTTCTACTAAACGTGACATTATAAACCACAGCAGTGTTCTACTAAACCTGACATTATAAACCACAGCAGGGTTCTACTAAACGTGACATTATAAACAGCAGGGTTCTACTAAACCTGACATTATAAACACCAGCAGGGTTCTACTAAACGTGACATTATAAACCACAGCAGGGTTCTACTAAACGTGACATTATAAACCAGCAGGGTTCTACTAAACGTGACATTATAAACCACAGCAGGTTCTACTAAACGTGACATTATAAACAGTGTTCTACAGCAGGGTTCTACTAAACGTGACATTATAAACCACAGCAGGGTTCTACTAAACGTGACATTATAAACCACAGCAGGGTTCTACTAAACACATTATAAACAGCAGGTTCTACTAAACGTGACATTATAAACCACAGCAGGGTTCTACTAAACGTGACATTATAAACCACAGCAGGGTTCTACTAAACGTGACATTATAAACCACAGCAGGGTTCTACTAAACGTGACATTGTAACAGCAGGGTTCTACTAAACGAGATTGTAACAGCAGGGTTCTACTAAACGTGACATTATAAACGTGACATTGTAACAGCAGGGTTCTACTAAACGTGACATTATAAACCACAGCAGGGTTCTACTAAACGTTCTTCTACTAAACGTGACATTATAACAGCAGGGTTCTACTAAACGTGACATTATAAACCACAGCAGGGTTCTACTAAACGTGACATTATAAACCACAGCAGTGTTCAGGGTTCTTCTACTAAACGTGACATTATAAACCACAGCAGGGTTCTACTAAACGTGACATTATAAACCACAGCAGGGTTCTACTAAACGTGACATTATAAACCACAGCAGGGTTCTACTAAACGTGACATTATAAACCACAGCAGGGTTCTACTAAACGTGACATTATAAACCAGCAGGTTCTACTAAACGTGACATTATAAAACCACAGCAGGGTTCTACTAAACGTGACATTATAAACAGCAGGGTTCTACTAAACGTGACATTATAAACACAGCAGGGTTCTACTAAACGTGACATTATAAACCACAGCAGGGTTCTACTAAACGTGACATTATAAACCACAGCAGGGTTCTACTAAACGTGAATTATAAACACCAGCAGGGTTCTACTAAACCTGACATTATAAACACAGCAGGGTTCTACTAAACGTGACATTATAAACCACAGCAGGGTTCTACTAAACACAGCAGGGTTCTACTAAACGTGACATTATAAACCACAGCAGGGTTCTACTAAACCTGACATTATAAACCACAGCAGGGTTCTACTAAACGTGACATTATAAACCACAGCAGGGTTCTACTAAACGTGACATTATAAACACATTGTAGCAGTGTTCTACTAAACGTGACATTATAAACCACAGCAGGGTTCTACTAAACCTGACATTATAAACCACAGCAGGGTTCTACTAAACGTGACATTATAAACCACAGCAGGGTTCTACTAAACGTGACATTATAAACCACAGCAGGGTTCTACTAAACGTGACATTATAACAGCAGGGTTCTACTAAACGTGACATTATAAACCACAGCAGGGTTCTACTAAACGTGACATTATAAACCACAGCAGTGTTCTACTAAACCACACAGGGTTATAAAACCACAGCAGGGTTCTACTAAACGTGACATTATAAACCACAGCAGGGTTCTACTAAACGTGACATTATAAACCACAGCAGGGTTCTACTAAACGTGACATTATAAACCACAGCAGGGTTCTACTAAACGTGACATTATAAACCACAGCAGGGTTCTACTAAACGTGACATTATAACAGCAGGGTTCTACTAAACGTGACATTATAAAACCACAGCAGGGTTCTACTAAACGTGACATTATAAACCACAGCAGTGTTCTACATATAAACCACAGCAGGGTTCTACTAAACGTGACAGTATAACAGCAGGGTTCTACTAAACGTGACATTATAAACCACAGCAGGGTTCTACTAAACGTGACATTATAAACCACAGCAGTGTTCTACTAAACGTGACATTATAAACCACAGCAGGGTTCTACTAAACGTGACATTATAAACCACAGCAGGGTTCTACTAAACGTGAACCATTGTAACAGCAGGGTTCTACTAAACGTGACATTATAAACCACAGCAGGGTTCTACTAAACGTGACATTATAAACCACAGCAGGGGTTCTACTAAACGTGACATTATAAACAGCAGGGTTCTACTAAACGTGACATTATAAACCACAGCAGGGTTCTACTAAACGTGACATTATAAACCACAGCAGGGTTCTACTAAACGTGACATTATAAACCACAGCAGGGTTCTACTAAACGTGACATTATAAACAGCAGGGTTCTACTAAACGTGACATTATAAACACAGCAGGGTTCTACTAAACGTGACATTATAAACAGCAGGGTTCTACTAAACGTGACATTATAAACCACAGCAGGGTTCTACTAAACGTGACATTATAAACAGCAGGGTTCTACTAAACATTATAAACCACAGCAGGGTTCTACTAAACGTGACATATAAACCACAGCAGGGTTCTACTAAACGTGACATTATAAACCACAGCAGGGTTCTACTAAACGCATTATAAACCACAGCAGGGTTCTACTAAACGTGACATTATAAACCACAGCAGGGTTCTACTAAACGTGACATTATAAACAGCAGCAGGGTTCTACTAAACGTGACATTATAAACCACAGCAGGGTTCTACTAAACGTGACATTATAAACCACAGCAGTGTTCTACTAAACCTGACATTATAAACCACAGCAGGGTTCTACTAAACGTGACAGTATAACAGCAGGGTTCTACTAAACGTGACATTATAAACAGCAGGTTCTACTAAACGTGACATTATAAACACAGCAGGGTTCTACTAAACGTGACATTATAAACCACAGCAGGGTTCTACTAAACGTGACATTATAAACCACAGCAGGGTTCTACTAAACGTGACATTATAACAGCAGGGTTCTACTAAACGTGACATTATAAACCACAGCAGGGTTCTACTAAAACCACACATTATAAACCACAGCAGGGTTCTACTAAACGTGACATTATAAACCACAGCAGTGTTCTACTAAACCTGACATTATAAACCACAGCAGGGTTCTACTAAACCTGACATTATAAACCACAGCAGGGTTCTACTAAACCTGACATTGTAACAGCAGTGTTCGACTAAACGTGACATTATAAACCACAGCAGGGTTCTACTAAACGTGACATTATAAACCACAGCAGGGTTCTACTAAACGTGACATTGTAACAGCAGTGTTCTACTAAACGTGACATTATAAACCACAGCAGGGTTCTACTAAACGTGACATTATAACAGCAGGGTTCTACTAAACGTGACATTATAAACAGCAGGGTTCTACTAAACGTGACATTATATAACAGCAGGGTTCTATAAACCACAGCAGGGTTCTACTAAACGTGACATTATAAACCACAGCAGGGTTCTACTAAACGTGACATTATAAACCACAGCAGGGTTCTACTAAACGTGACATTATAAACAACTAAACGTGACATTATAAACACACAGCAGGGTTCTACTAAACCTGACATTATAAACCACAGCAGGGTTCTACTAAACGTGACATTATAAACCACAGCAGGGTTCTACTAAACGTGACATTATAAACACAGCAGGGTTCTACTGACATTGTAAACAGCAGTGTTCTACTAAACCTGACATTATAAACCACAGCAGGGTTCTACTAAACGTGACATTATAAACCACAGCAGGGTTCTACTAAACCTGACATTGTAACAGCAGTGTTCTACTAAACGTGACATTATAAACCACAGCAGGGTTCTACTAAACGTGACATTATAAACCACAGCAGGGTTCTACTAAACGTGACATTATAAACCACAGCAGGGTTCTACTAAACGTGACATTATAAACCACAGCAGGGTTCTACTAAACGTGACATTATAAACCACAGCAGGGTTCTACTAAACGTGACATTATAAACAGCAGGGTTCTACTAAACGCGTGACATTATAAACCACAGCAGGGTTCTACTAAACGTGACATTATAAACCACAGCAGGGTTCTACTAAACGTGACATTATAAACCACAGCAGGGTTCTACTAAACGTGACATTATAACAGCAGGGTTCTACTAAACGTGACATTATAAAACGTGACATTATAAACACAGCAGGGTTCTACTAAACGTGACATTATAAACACAGCAGGGTTCTACTAAACGTGACATTATAAACCACAGCAGCTAGACATTATAAACCAGCAGTTCTACTAAACGTGACATTATAAACCACAGCAGGGTTCTACTAAACGTGACATTATAAACCACAGCAGGGTTCTACTAAACGTGACATTATAAACCACAGCAGGGTTCTACTAAACGTGACATTATAAACCACAGCAGGGTTCTACTAAACGTGACATTATAAACCACAGCAGGGTTCTACTAAACGTGACATTGTAACAGCAGGGTTCTACTAAACGTGACATTATAAACCACAGCAGGGTTCTACTAAACGTGACATTATAAACCACAGCAGGGTTCTACTAAAGCAGTGACTAAACCTTTATAAACCACAGCAGGGTTCTACTAAACGTGACATTATAAACCACAGCAGGGTTCTACTAAACGTGACATTGTAACAGCAGTGTTCTACTAAACGTGACATTATAAACCACAGCAGGGTTCTACTAAACGTGACATTATAAACCACAGCAGGGTTCTACTAAACGTGACATTATAAACCACAGCAGGGTTCTACTAAACGTGACATTATAAACCAGCAGGGTTCTACAGCAGGGTTCTACTAAACGTGACAGTATAACAGACACTAAACGTGACATAAACCACAGCAGGGTTCTACTAAACGTGACATTATAAACCACAGCAGGTTCTACTAAACCACACATTATAAACCACAGCAGGGTTCTACTAAACGTGACATTATAAACCACAGCAGGGTTCTACTAAACGTGACATTATAAACCACAGCAGGGTTCTACTAAACGTGACATTATAAACCACAGCAGGGTTCTACTAAACTGACATTGTAACAGCAGTGTTCTACTAAACGTGACATTATAAACCACAGCAGGGTTCTACTAAACGTGACATTATAAACCACAGCAGGGTTCTACTAAACGTGACATTGTAACAGCAGGGTTCGACTAAACGTGACATTATAAACCACAGCAGGGTTCTACTAAACGTGACATTATAAACAGCAGGGTTCTACTAAACGTGACATTATAAACCACAGCAGGGTTCTACTAAACGTGACATTATAACAGCAGGGTTCTACTAAACGTGACATTATAAACCACAGCAGGGTTCTACTAAACGTGACATTATAAACCACAGCAGTGTTCTACTAAACGTGACATTATAAACCACAGCAGGGTTCTACTAAACGTGACATTATAAACACAGCAGGGTTCTACTAAACCTGACATTATAAACCCAGCAGGGTTCTACTAAACCTGACATTATAACAGCAGGGTTCTACTAAACGTGACATTATAAACCACAGCAGGGTTCTACTAAACGTGACATTATAAACCACAGCAGGGTTCTACTAAACCTGACATTGTAACAGCAGTGTTCTACTAAACGTGACATTATAAACCACAGCAGGGTTCTACTAAACATGACATTATAAACCACAGCAGGGTTCTACTAAACGTGACATTGTAACAGCAGGGTTCTACTAAACGTGACATTATAAACCACAGCAGGGTTCTACTAAACGTGACATTATAAACCACAGCAGGGTTCTACTAAACGTGACAGTATAAACCACAGCAGGGTTCTACTAAACGTGACATTATAAACCACAGCAGGGTTCTACTAAACGTGACATTATAAACCACAGCAGTGTTCTACATATAAACCACAGCAGGGTTCTACTAAACGTGACAGTATAACAGCAGGGTTCTACTAAACGTGACATTATAAACCACAGCAGGGTTCTACTAAACGTGACATTATAAACCACAGCAGGGTTCTACTAAACGTGACATTATAAACCACAGCAGGGTTCTACTAAACGTGACATTATAAACAGCAGGGTTCTACTAAACGTGACATTGTAACTTCTACTAAACGTGACATTGTAAACAGCAGGGTTCTACTAAACGTGACATTGTAACAGCAGGGTTCTACTAAACGTGACATTATAAACCACAGCAGTGTTCTACTAAACCTGACATTATAAACCACAGCAGGGTTCTACTAAACGTGACATTATAAACCACACAGGGTTCTACTAAACGTGACATTATAACAGCAGTGTTCTACTAAACGTGACATTATAAACCACAGCAGGGTTCTACTAAACGTGACATTATAAACCACAGCAGTGTTCTACTAAACCTGACATTATAAACCACAGCAGGGTTCTACTAAACGTGACATTGTAACAGCAGTGTTCTACTAAACGTGACATTATAAAGCAGGGTTCTACTAAACGTGACAGTATAACAGCAGGGTTCTACTAAACGTGACATTATAACAGCAGGGTTCTACTAAACGTGACATTATAAACCACAGCAGTGTTCTACATATAAACCACAGCAGGGTTCTACTAAACGTGACAGTATAACAGCAGGGTTCTACTAAACGTGACATTATAAACCACAGCAGGGTTCTACTAAACGTGACATTATAAACCACAGCAGGGTTCTACTAAACGTGACATTATAAACCACAGCAGGGTTCTACTAAACATGACATTGTAACAGCAGGGTTCTACTAAACGTGACATTGTAACAGCAGGGTTCTACTAAACGTGACATTGTAACAGCAGGGTTCTACTAAACGTGACATTATAAACCACAGCAGGGTTCTACTAAACCTGACATTATAAACCACAGCAGGGTTCTACTAAACGTGACATTGTAACAGCAGTGTTCTACTAAACGTGACATTATAAACCACAGCAGGGTTCTACTAAACGTGATAAACATTATAAACGTGTCATTGTAACAGCAGGGTTCTACTAAACGTGACATTGTAACAGCAGGGTTCTACTAAACGTGACATTATAAACACAGCAGGTTCTACTAAACGTGACATTGTAACAGCAGGGTTCTACTAAACGTGACATTATAAACCACAGCAGGGTTCTACTAAACGTGACATTGTAACAGCAGGGTTCTACTAAACGTGACATTGTAACAGCAGGGTTCTACTAAACGTGTCATTATAAACCACAGCAGGGTTCTACTAAACCTGACATTATAAACCACAGCAGGGTTATACTAAACCTGACATTGTAACAGCAGTGTTCTACTAAACGTGACATTATAAACCACAGCAGGGTTCTACTAAACCTGACATTATAAACCACAGCAGTGTTCTACTAAACCTGACATTATAAACCACAGCAGGGTTCTACTGAACGTGACATTATAAACCACAGCAGGGTTCTACTAAACGTGACATTATAACAGCAGGGTTCTACTAAACGTGACATTATAAACCACAGCAGGGTTCTACTAAACGTGACATTATAAAATGTGACATTGTAACAGCAGGGTTCTACTAAACGTGACATTATAAACCACAGCAGGGTTCTACTAAACGTGACATTATAAACCACAGCAGGGTTCTACTAAACGTGACATTATAAACCACAGCAGGGTTCTACTAAACGTGACATTATAAACCACAGCAGGGTTCTACTAAACGTGACATTATAAACCACAGCAGGGTTCTACTAAACGTGACATTATAAACCACAGCAGTGTTCTACTAAAACCACAGTGACATATAAACGTGACAGTATAACAGCAGGTTCTACTAAACGTGACATTATAAACCACAGCAGGGTTCTACTAAACGTGACATTATAAACCACAGCAGTGTTCTACTAAACGTGACATTATAAACCACAGCAGGGTTCTACTAAACGTGACATTATAAACCACAGCAGGGTTCTACTAAACGTGACATTATAAACAGCAGGGTTCTACTAAACGTGACATTGTAACAGAATAAACCACAGCAGTGTTCTACTAAACCTGACATTATAAACCACAGCAGGGTTCTACTAAACGTGACATTATAAACCACAGCAGGGTTCTACTAAACGTGACATTATAAACCACAGCAGGGTTCTACTAAACGTGACATTATAAACCACAGCAGGGTTCTACTAAACGTGACATTGTAACAGCAGGGTTCTAAAACGTGACATTGCAGGGGTTCTACTAAACGTGACATTGTAACAGCAGGGTTCTACTAAACGTGACATTATAAACCACAGCAGTGTTCTACTAAACCTGACATTATAAACCACAGCAGGGTTCTACTAAACGTGACATTGTAACAGCAGTAAACGTGACATTATAAACCACAGCAGGGTTCTACTAAACGTGACAGTAGAACAGCAGTGTTCTACTAAACGTGACATTATAAACCACAGCAGGGTTCTACTAAACGTGACATTGTAACAGCAGTGTTCTACTAAACGTGACATTGTAACAGCAGGGTTCTACTAAACGTGACAGTATAACAGCAGGGTTCTACTAAACGTGACAGTATAACAGCAGGGTTCTACTAAACGTGACATTATAAACCACAGCAGGGTTCTACTAAACGTGACATTATAAACCACAGCAGGGTTCTACTAAACGTGACATTATAAACCACAGCAGTGTTCTACATATAAACCACAGCAGGGTTCTACTAAACGTGACATTATAAACCACAGCAGGGTTCTACTAAACGTGACAGTATAAACCACAGCAGGGTTCTACTAAACGTGACATATAACAGCAGGGTTCTACTAAACGTGACATATAACAGCAGGGTTCTACTAAACGTGACATTATAAACCACAGCAGTGTTCTACTAAAACGTGACATTGACAGTATACAGCAGGGTTCTACTAAACGTGACATTATAAACCACAGCAGGGTTCTACTAAACGTGACATTATAAACCACAGCAGTGTTCTACTAAACGTGACATTATAAACCACAGCAGGGTTCTACTAAACGTGACATTATAAACCACAGCAGGGTTCTACTAAACGTGACATTAACAGCAAGGTTCTACTAAACGTGACATTGTAACAGCAGGGTTCTACTAAACGTGACATTGTAACAGCAGGGTTCTACTAAACGTGTCATTATAAACCACAGCAGTGTTCTACTAAACCTGACATTATAAACCACAGCAGGGTTCTACTAAACGTGACATTATAAACCACAGCAGGGTTCTACTAAACGTGACATTATAAACCACAGCAGGGTTCTACTAAACGTGACATTATAAACCACAGCAGTGTTCTACTAAACCTGACATTATAAACCACAGCAGGGTTCTACTAAACGTGACATTGTAACAGAGGGTTCTACTAAACGTGACATAAACCACAGCAGGGTTCTACTAAACGTGACATTGTAACAGCAGGGTTCTACTAAACGTGACATTGTAACATTCTACTAAACGTGACATTATAAACCACAGCAGGGTTCTACTAAACGTGACATTATAACAGCAGTGTTCTACTAAACCTGACATTGTAACAGCAGGGTTCTACTAAACGTGACATTATAAACCACAGCAGTGTTCTACTAAACGTGACATTATAAACCACAGCAGGGTTCTACTAAACGTGACATTATAAACCACAGCAGGGTTCTACTAAACGTGACATTATAACAGCAGGGTTCTACTAAACGTGACATTATAACAGCAGGGTTCTACTAAACGTGACAGTATAACAGCAGGGTTCTACTAAACGTGACATTATAAACCACAGCAGGGTTCTACTAAACGTGACATTATAAACCACAGCAGGGTTCTACTAAACGTGACATTATAAACCACAGCAGGGTTCTACTAAACGTGACATTATAAACCACAGCAGGGTTCTACTAAACGTGACATTATAAACCACAGCAGGGTTCTACTAAACGTGACATTATAAACCACAGCAGGGTTCTACTAAACGTGACATTATAAACCACAGCAGGGTTCTACTAAACGTGACATTATAAACCACAGCAGGGTTCTACTAAACGTGACATTATAAACCACAGCAGGGTTCTACTAAACGTGACATTGTAACAGCAGGGTTCTACTAAACGTGACATTGTAACAGCAGGGTTCTACTAAACGTGACATTGTAACAGCAGGGTTCTACTAAACGTGACATTGTAACAGCAGGGTTCTACTAAACCTGACATTATAAACCACAGCAGGGTTCTACTAAACGTGACATTGTAACAGCAGTGTTCTACTAAACGTGACATTATAAACCACAGCAGGGTTCTACTAAACATGACATTATAAACCACAGCAGTGTTCTACTAAACCTGACATTATAAACCACAGCAGGGTTCTACTAAACGTGTCATTGTAACAGCAGGGTTCTACTAAACGTGAGATTGTAACAGCAGGGTTCTACTAAACGTGACACAGCAGGGTTCTACTAAACGTGACATTATAAACCACAGCAGTGTTCTACATATAAACCACAGCAGGGTTCTACTAAACGTGACAGTATAACAGCAGGGTTCTACTAAACGTGACATTATAAACCACAGCAGGGTTCTACTAAACGTGACATTATAAACCACAGCAGTGTTCTACTAAACGTGACATTATAAACCACAGCAGGGTTCTACTAAACGTGACATTATAAACCACAGCAGTGTTCTACTAAACCTGACATTATAAACCACAGCAGGGTTCTACTAAACGTGACATTATAAAACAGCAGGGTTCTACTAAACGTGACATTATAAACAGCAGGGTTCTACTAAACGTGACATTATAACAGCAGGGTTCTACTAAACGTGACATTGTAACAGCAGGGTTCTACTAAACGTGACATTATAAACCACAGCAGGGTTCTACTAAACGTGACATTGTAACAGCAGTGTTCTACTAAACCTGACATTGTAACAGCAGTGTTCTACTAAACGTGACATTATAAATCACAGCAGGGTTCTAAACGTGACATTATAAACCACAGCAGGGTTCTACTAAACCTGACATTGTAACAGCAGTGTTCTACTAAACGTGACATTATAAACCACAGCAGGGTTCTACTAAACATGACATTATAAACCACAGCAGGGTTCTACTAAACGTGACCTTACAAACCACAGCAGGGTTCTACTAAACGTGACATTATAAACCACAGCAGGGTTCTACTAAACGTGACATTATAAACCACAGCAGGGTTCTACTAAACGTGACATTATAAACCACAGCAGGGTTCTACTAAACGTGACAGTATAACAGCAGGGTTCTACTAAACGTGACAGTATAAACAGCAGGGTTCTACTAAACGTGACATTATAAACCACAGCAGGGTTCTACTAAACGTGACATTATAAACCACAGCAGGGTTCTACTAAACGTGACATTATAAACCACAGCAGGGTTCTACTAAACGTGACATTATAAACCACAGCAGGGTTCTACTAAACGTGACATTATAAACCACAGCAGGGTTCTACTAAACGTGACATTATAAACCACAGCAGGGTTCTACTAAACGTGACATTATAAACAGCAGGGTTCTACTAAACGTGACATTGTAACAGCAGGGTTCTACTAAACGTGACATTGTAACAGCAGGGTTCTACTAAACGTGTCATTATAAACCACAGCAGGGTTCTACTAAACGTGACAGTATAACAGCAGGGTTCTACTAAACGTGACATTATAAACCACAGCAGGGTTCTACTAAACGTGACATTATAAACCACAGCAGTGTTCTACTAAACCTGACATTATAAACCACAGCAGGTTTCTACTAAACGTGACATTATAAACACCAGCAGGGTTCTACTAAACCTGACATTATAAACACCAGCAGGGTTCTACTAAACCTGACATTATAAACACCAGCAGGGTTCTACTAAACCTGGCATTATAAACACCAGCAGGGTTCTACTAAACCTGACATTATAAACCACAGCAGGGTTCTACTAAACGTGACATTATAAACCACAGCAGGGTTCTACTAAACGTGACATTATAAACCACAGCAGGGTTCTACTAAACCTGACATTGTAACAGCAGTGTTCTACTAAACCTGACATTATAAACCACAGCAGGGTTCTACTAAACGTGACATTATAAACCACAGCAGGGTTCTACTAAACGTGACATTATAAACCACAGCAGGGTTCTACTAAACGTGACATTGTAACAGCAGGGTTCTACTAAACGTGACATTATAAACCACAGCAGGGTTCTACTAAACGTGACAGTATAACAGCAGGGTTCTACTAAACGTGACATTATAAACCACAGCAGGGTTCTACTAAACGTGACATTATAAACCACAGCAGTGTTCTACTAAACGTATAAACCACAGCAGGGTTCTACTAAACGTGACAGTATAACAGCAGGGTTCTACTAAACGTGACATTATAAACCACAGCAGTGTTCTACATATAAACCACAGCAGGGTTCTACTAAACGTGACATTATAAACCACAGCAGGGTTCTACTAAACGTGACAGTATAACAGCAGGGTTCTACTAAACGTGACATTATAAACCACAGCAGGGTTCTACTAAACGTGACATTATAAACCACAGCAGTGTTCTACTAAACGTGATAAAACCACAGCAGGGTTCTACTAAACGTGACATTATAAACCACAGCAGGGTTCTACTAAACGTGACATTATAAACCACAGCAGGGTTCTACTAAACGTGACATTATAAACCACAGCAGGGTTCTACTAAACGTGACATTATAAACCACAGCAGGGTTCTACTAAACGTGACATTATAAACCACAGCAGGGTTCTACTAAACGTGACATTATAAACCACAGCAGGGTTCTACTAAACGTGACATTATAAACCACAGCAGGGTTCTACTAAACGTGACATTATAAACCACAGCAGTGTTCTACTAAACCTGACATTATAAACCACAGCAGGGTTCTACTAAACGTGACATTATAAACCACAGCAGGGTTCTACTAAACCTGACATTATAAACCACAGCAGGGTTCTACTAAACCTGACATTGTAACAGCAGGGTTCTACTAAACGTGACATTATAAACCACAGCAGGGTTCTACTAAACGTGACATTATAAACCACAGCAGGGTTCTACTAAACGTGACATTATAAACAGCAGGGTTCTACTAAACGTGACATTATAAACCACAGCAGGGTTCTACTAAACGTGACATTATAAACCACAGCAGGGTTCTACTAAACGTGACATTATAACCACAGCAGGGTTCTACTAAACGTGACATTATAAACCACAGCAGGGTTCTACTAAACGTGACATTATAAACCACAGCAGGGTTCTACTAAACGTGACATTATAAACCACAGCAGGGTTCTACTAAACGTGACATTATAAACCACAGCAGGGTTCTACTAAACGTGACATTATAAACACAGCAGGGTTCTACTAAACGTGACATTATAAACCACAGCAGGATTCTACTAAACGTGACATTATAAACCACAGCAGGGTACTACTAAACATGACATTGTAACAGCAGTGTTCTACTAAACGTGACATTATAAACCACAGCAGGGTTCTACTAAACGTGACATTATAAACCACAGCAGGGTTCTACTAAACGTGACATTATAAACCACAGCAGGGTTCTACTAAACGTGACATTATAAACCACAGCAGGGTTCTACTAAACGTGACATTATAAACCACAGCAGGGTTCTACTAAACGTGACAGTATAACAGCAGGGTTCTACTAAACGTGACATTATAAACCACAGCAGGGTTCTACTAAACGTGACATTATAAACCACAGCAGTGTTCTACTAAACGTATAAACCACAGCAGGGTTCTACTAAACGTGACAGTATAACAGCAGGGTTCTACTAAACGTGACATTATAAACCACAGCAGGGTTCTACTAAACGTGACATTATAAAGCACAGCAGGGTTCTACTAAACGTGACATTATAAACCACAGCATGGTCCTACTAAACGTGACAGTATAACAGCAGGGTCTACTAAACGTGACATTATAAACCACAGCAGGGTTCTACTAAACGTGACATTATAAACCACAGCAGTGTTCTACTAAACGTGACATTATAAACCACAGCAGGGTTCTACTAAACGTGACATTATAAACCACAGCAGGGTTCTACTAAACGTGACATTATAAACCACAGCACTACTAAACGTGACATTATAAACCAGCAGGGTTCTACTAAACGTGACATTATAAACCACAGCAGGGTTCTACTAAACGTGACATTATAAACCACAGCAGGGTTCTACTAAACGTGACATTATAAACCACAGCAGGGTTCTACTAAACGTGACATTATAAACCACAGCAGGGTTCTACTAAACGTGACATTATAAACCACAGCAGGGTTCTACTAAACGTGACATTATAAACCACAGCAGGGTTCTACTAAACCTGACATTATAAACCACAGCAGGGTTCTACTAAACCTGACATTATAAACCACAGCAGGGTTCTACTAAACCTGACATTATAAACCACAGCAGGGTTCTACTAAACCTGACATTGTAACAGCAGTGTTCTACTAAACGTGACATTATAAACCACAGCAGGGTTCTACTAAACGTGACATTATAAACCACAGCAGGGTTCTACTAAACGTGACATTGTAACAGCAGTGTTCTACTAAACGTGACATTATAAACCACAGCAGGGTTCTACTAAACGTGACATTATAAACCACAGCAGTGTTCTACATATAAACCACAGCAGGGTTCTACTAAACATGACATTAAAAAACACAGCAGGGTTCTACTAAACGTGACATTATAAACCACAGCAGGGTTCTACTAAACGTAACATTATAAACCACAGCAGGGTTCTACTAAACGTGACATTATAAACCACAGCAGGGTTCTACTAAACGTGACATTATAAACCACAGCAGGGTTCTACTAAACGTGACATTATAAACCACAGCAGGGTTCTACTAAACGTGACATTATAAACCACAGCAGGGTACTACTAAACATGACATTGTAACAGCAGTGTTCTACTAAACGTGACATTATAAACCACAGCAGGGTTCTACTAAACGTGACATTATAAACCACAGCAGGGTTCTACTAAACATGACATTGTAACAGTAGTTGACTTTTATTCCGTTTTTCCTGCTGATGGTTCACAACATGCCAGTTCATTCCACTTGAATGGTTCACAACATGCAGTTCATTCCACTTGAATGGTTCACAACATGCCAGTTCATTCCACTTGAATGGTTCACAACATGCCAGTTCATTCCACTTGAATGGTTCACAACATGTCAGTTCATTCCACTTGAATGGTTCACAACATGTCAGTTCATTCCACTTGAATGGTTCACAACATGCCAGTTCATTCCACTTGAATGGTTCACAACATGTCAGTTCATTCCACTTGAATGGTTCACAACATGCCAGTTCATTCCACTTGAATGGTTCACAACATGCCAGTTCATTCCACTATCAGTTCATTCCACTTGAATGGTTCACAACATGCCAGTTCATTCCACTATCAGTTCATTGCACTTGAATGATTCACAACATGCCAGTTCATTCCACTATCAGTTCATTCCACTTGAATGATTCACAACATGCCAGTTCGTTCCACTTGAATGGTTCACAACATATCAGTTCATTCCACTTGAATGGTTCACAACATGCCAGTTCATTCCACTATCAGTTCATTCCACTTGAATGGTTCACAACATGCCAGTTCATTCCACTTGAATGGTTCACAACATGCCAGTTCATTCCACTTGAATGGTTCACAACATATCAGTTCATTCCACTTGAATGGTTCACAACATATCAGTTCATTCCACTTGAATGGTTCACAACATGTCAGTTCATTCCACTTGAATGGTTCACAACATGCCAGTTCATTCCACTATCAGTTCATTCCACTTGAATGGTTCACAACATGTCAGTTCATTCCACTTGAATGGTTCACAACATGCCAGTTCATTCCACTTGAATGGTTCACAACATATCAGTTCATTCCACTTGAATGGTTCACAACATGTCAGTTCATTCCACTTGAATGGTTCACAACATGCCAGTTCATTCCACTTGAAATGTTCACTACATGCCAGTTCATTCCACTTGAATGGTTCACAACATATCAGTTCATTCCACTTGAATGGTTCACAACATATCAGTTCATTCCACTTGAATGGTTCACAACATGTCAGTTCATTCCACTTGAATCGTTCACAACATGCCAGTTCATTCCACTATCAGTTCATTCCACTTGAATGGTTCACAACATGTCAGTTCATTCCACTTGAATGGTTCACAACATGCCAGTTCATTCCACTTGAATGGTTCACAACATGCCAGTTCATTCCACTTGAATGGTTCACAACATGCCAGTTCATTCCACTTGAAATGTTCACAACATGCCAGTTCATTCCACTTGAAATGTTCACAACATGCCAGTTCATTCCACTTGAATGGTTCACAACATGCCAGTTCATTCCACTTGAATGGTTCACAACATATCAGTTCATTCCACTTGAATTGTTCACAACATGTCAGTTCATTCCACTTGAATCGTTCACAACATGCCAGTTCATTCCACTTGAAATGTTCACAACATGCCAGTTCATTCCACTTGAATTGTTCCCAACATGTCAGTTCATTCCACTTGAATGGTTCACAACATGTCAGTTCATTCCCTTGAATGGTTCACAACATGCCAGTTCATTCCACTTGAATGGTTCACAACATGCCAGTTCATTCCACTTGAATGGTTCACCCCATGCCAGTTCATTCCACTTGAATGGTTCACAACATATCAGTTCATTCCACTTGAAATGTTCACAACATGCCAGTTCATTCCACTTGAAATGTTCACAACATGCCAGTTCATTCAACTCTCTGGTTCTCAACCTGCCAGTTCATTCCACTTGAATGGTTCACAACATGCCAGTTCATTCCACTTGAATGGTTCACAACATGCCAGTTCATTCCACTCTGAATGGTTCCAACATGCCAGTTCATTCCACTTGAATGGTTCACAACATGCCAGTTCATTCCACTTGAATGGTTCACAACATATCTTCCATCACTTGAAATGTTCACAACATGCCAGTCTCATTCCACTTGAAATGTTCACAGAACAGAGGTTCATTCCCTCTGGTTCATCAACATGCCAGTCTCTCATTCCACTTGAATGGTTCACAACATGCCAGTTCATTCCACTCTTCCATCACAACATATCAACAGTTCATTCCACTGGAATGGTTCACAGAACATGAGTTCATTCCCTCTTCCATCACCCACAACATGCCAGTCATTCCACTCTGGAAATGTTCACAAACAGATGGCTGTTCATTCCTTCCATCACCCACATAGCAAGTCCAGTCTCTGGGAGTATTTGACTCTATTTAGTTCTGGGCTTCACACTGGAGAGATTATTCCACAGAACAGAGGGCTGGTTATCCTCTTCCATCACCCATAGCAACAAGAGTCTCTGGAGAGATCAAAAACAGTAGTGCACATCACCCATGGGAATAGGTTACCATAGGGGTCTGGTTATTTAGGATCAGAGCTACATTTTGTCCTGGCCAGCTCCTTTTAAGACATGAGGTGTTTGACCCTTTTTGTCCAGAGGATCCCCCTGCCCCATAGCAACAAGAGTCTCTGGAGAGATTCTACACAGAACAGAGGGCTGGTTATCCTCTTCCATCACCCATAGCAACAAGAGTCTCTGGAGAGATTCTACACAGAACAGAGGGCTGGTTATCCTCTTCCATCACCCATAGCAACAAGAGTCTCTGGAGAGATTCTACACAGAACAGAGGGCTGGTTATCCTCTTCCATCACCCATAGCAACAAGAGTCTCTGGAGAGATTCTACACAGAACAGAGGGCTGGTTATCCTCTTCCATCACCCATAGCAACAAGAGTCTCTGGAGATACGCTACACAGAACAGAGGGCTGGTTATCATCAGAACAGAGGGCTGGTTATCCTCTTCCATCACCCATAGCAACAAGAGTCTCTGGAGAGATTCTACACAGAACAGAGGGCTGGTTATCCTCTTCCATCACCCATAGCAACAAGAGTCTCTGGAGAGATTCTACACAGAACAGAGGGCTGGTTATCCTCTTCCATCACCCATAGCAACAAGAGTCTCTGGAGATACGCTACACAGAACAGACTTAAGTGGGGTTTTACTGATTCACAATTCATTGTCTCCAGTGATCACATAGTCAACTATTCTGATACACATTAACAAGTAATTCAGTTCAATACGACTTACATAAAGAGTCTCTCCCTCTCTCTCTCTCTCTCTCTCTCTCTCTGGGATTTATTGGCATGGGAAACTAACAGTAAACATTACACTCACAGAAGTTTCAAAAGTATAGACATTTCAAATGTCATATTATATATATATGCAGTGTTGTAACGATGTGCAAAAGGTTAAAGTACAAAAGGGAAAATAAATAAGCATAAATATGGGTTGTATTTACAATGGTGTTTGTTCTTCACTGGTTGCCCTTTTCTCGTGGCAACAGGTCACAAATCTTGCTGCTGTGATGTCACATTGTGGTATTTCACCCAGTAGATATGGGAGTTTATCAAAATTGGCATTGTTTTCGAATTCTTTGTGGATCTGTGTAATCTGAGGGAAATATAGACAGATTTTTACCTTGTCAGCTCAGGGATTCGATCTAGCAACCCTTTCAGTTACTGGCCCAATGCTGTAACCACTAGGCAACCTGCCCCCCACCTGCCTTTAGTTAAGGACTACTAAACCTGGCCTTAGGGCCAAGGGGGGAGGGGGGGTTCTATATGGTTTATCTTCAGGTGTGTTAACTAGCCTACTCCTGAGCTCTCTAAGATCCAAATTAGAGAGGAGAGGGTCAGCTCAGCCTCTCAAAGGGTTGTATACCACACACACACATACCTGGCTGAGAGACCCTTAGCAACCCAAGACCCAGAGGCAGGTGAGGAGAGGTCGGAGGTTAAATGTCATCTATTGTCCAGCCAGCCTGACCTAACCTGCAGGAGGGGGCTGGTTAATTGTCCTCTCTTGCTGAGGGGAGGGAGGGGGATGTAGGGAGGGAGGGATGGAGGAAAGAAGGAGGGTGGGATTTAGGGAGGGGTTGGGTGAGGTCGTTTGTGTGTGTGAGGGGTGTGTTTCGAGAGGTGTATTGCTTGATGGTAAATCTAGTGGTAATTAAAAACTCTTAGACAGACAGACAGACAGACAGACAGACAGACAGACAGACAGACAGACAGACAGACAGACAGACAGACAGACAGACAGACAGACAGACAGACAGACAGACAGACAGACAGACACTGACCTCTGTCTAGCCTTAGTAGAATAAATAACCATGACTGTAGTATTGTGGATGCAGATAATTTCCTGCTCTGTTTACTCTGTGGGACTGAAGTCAGACGTTTACTAGGCTGGATATTGGATACATTATGGGAAGCACTGTGGTCCACTCATACACTGATCCTGGGCCCTGAGAGCACTGTGGTCAACACATACACTGAGATTGGGCCCTGAGAGTACTGTGGTCAACACATACACTGATCCTGGGCCCTGAGAGCACTGTGGTCAACACAGACACTGAGATTGGGCCCTGAGACACTGACACACACTGAGACTGGGCCCTGAGACACTGTGGTCAACACATACACTGAGACTGGGCCCTGAGAGCACTGTGGTCAACACATACACTGAGACTGGGCCCTGAGACACTGACAACACATACACAGACTGGGCCCTGAGAGCACTGACAGACAGACACTGAGACTGGGCCCTGAGAGCACTGTGGTCAGACACACACACTGAGACTGGGCCCTGAGACACTGACACATACACCGAGACTGGGCCCTGAGAGCACTGTGGTCAACACATACACCAGACAGGGCCCTGAGAGCACTGACCACACAGACACTGAGACAGGGCCCTGAGAGCACTGTGGTCCACACTACACTGAGACTGGGCCCTGAGAGCACTGTGGTCCAGACATACACTGAGACTGGGCCCTGAGAGCACTGTGGTCCACGCATACACTGAGACTGGGCCCTGAGAGCACTGTGGTCCACACATACACTGAGACTGGGCCCTGAGAGCACTGTGGTCCACACATGACTGAGACTGGGCCCTGAGAGCACTGTGGTCAACACATACACTGAGACTGGGCCCTGAGAGCACTGTGGTCAACACATTGAGACTGGGCCCTGAGAGCACTGTGGTCAACACATACACTGAGACTGGGCCCTGAGAGCACTGTGGTCAACACATACACTGAGACTGGGCCCTGAGAGCACTGTGGTCAACACATACACTGAGACTGGGCCCTGAGAGCACTGTGGTCAGACACTGAGACTGGGCCCTGAGAGCACTGTGGTCAACACATACACTGAGACTGGGCCCTGAGAGCACTGTGGTCAACACATACACTGAGACTGGGCCCTGAGAGCACTGTGGTCAACACATACACTGAGACTGGGCCCTGTGAGGACTGTGGTCAACACATACACTGAGACTGGGCCCTGAGAGCACTGTGGTCAACACATACACACTGAGACTGGGCCCTGAGAGCACTGTGGTCAACACATACACTGAGACAGGGCCCTGAGAGCACTGTGGTCCACACATACACTGAGACTGGGCCCTGAGAGCACTGTGGTCCACACATACACTGAGACTGGGCCCTGAGAGCACTGTGGTCAACACATACACTGAGACTGGGCCCTGAGAGCACTGTGGTCCACACATACACTGAGACTGGGCCCTGAGAGCACTGTGGTCAACACATACACTGAGACTGGGCCCTGAGAGCACTGTGGTCAACACATACACTGAGACTGGGCCCTGAGAGCACTGTGGTCAACACATACACTGAGACTGGGCCCTGAGAGCACTGTGGTCAACACATACACTGAGACTGGGCCCTGAGAGCACTGTGGTCCACACATACACTGAGACTGGGCCCTGAGAGCACTGTGGTCCACACATACACTGAGACTGGGCCCTGAGAGCACTGTGGTCCACACATACACTGAGACTGGGCCCTGAGAGCACTGTGGTCCACGCATACACTGAGACTGGGCCCTGAGAGCACTGTGGTCCACACATACACTGAGACTGGGCCCTGAGAGCACTGTGGTCCACACATACACTGAGACTGGGCCCTGAGAGCACTGTGGTCAACACATACACTGAGACTGGGCCCTGAGAGCACTGTGGTCAACACATACACTGAGACTGGGCCCTGAGAGCACTGTGATCATCACATACACTGAGACTGGGCCCTGAGAGCACTGTGGTCAACACATACACTGAGACCGGGCACTGAGAGCACTGTGGAAGTAAGCCAGTCCTCTCAGGACATATGTGACTGCTACTAAAACACTATATGGCTATCTGAAGAGAGCATGCTGTGTGAGTGTGTGTGTGTGTTCTCTCCTCCTTACTACTAGCAGTAAGGAATGTGTTGATTTAAACTACTCCCTCCTTGGGCCTTACATTAGATTATGTTATAGAGACATGTCTGGACACTTAGCTAACTCACTTAAGACTGAGGACCTAATAACAGTCCTGAGGAGATAGTACCAGTCCCGAGGAGATAGTAACAGTCCTGAGGAGATAGTAACAGTCCTGAGGAGATACTAACAGTCTTGAAGAGATAGCAACAGTCCAGAGGAGATAGCAACAGTCCAGAGAAGATAGTAACAGTCCAGAGGAGATAATGAATAGCCCATAGAGTACTGGGCCTGAGAATACTAGTGAATATAGTAACTTTAAGTTGCTTTGGATATGGAGACAGACAGACAGACAGACACCGTCAACAGATATCAAGCATATCACAGGAAACTGCCCAGGGGGACAGAGAGAGCGAGAGAGAGACAGAGAGAGAGAGCGGGAGAGCGAGAGAGGGGACAGAGAGAGAACGAGAGAGCGAGAGATAGCGAGAGAGAGAGAGAGCGGGAGAGCGAGAGAGGGGACAGAGAGAGAACGAGAGAGCGAGAGATAGCGAGAGAGAGAGAGAAAAAGAGGCCATGTGACTGAATTCCCATAGACCCTATGACCCACATCTCCCACATCCCAAACACACTCAACCCACATCAGGGGCTCTTGGGACAGAGGGGTCTGGAGGGCCTCATTATAGATGTGGATTAATGTCACTGAGACTTTTCATGCTCTTAGAGATCTGTGTGTGTGTGTGTGTGTGTCTGTGTGTGTGTGTGTGTGTGTGTATGGGGTTAGGTGAGAGGGTCTGGAGTGGAGTGTCGAATGTGGTTCAGGGATTTAGGACTCTTCATTAAAAGTTGGCACAGGGAATGTCTGTGTGTGCGTGTTTGCCTTCCTGCGTGTGTTCAGTTAGAAGCCATGACTTCCCCAGTCCCATGTGGTCCAGTGATCATGTGTTCAGTTAGAAGCCATGACTTCCCCAGTCCCATGTGGTCCAGTGATCATGTGTTCAGTTAGAAGCCATGACTTCCTCAGTCCCATGGGTCCATGATCATGTGTTCAGTTAGAAGCCATGACTTCCTCAGTCCCATGTGGTCCAGTGATCATGTGTTCATGTGTTCAGTTAGAAGCCATGACTTCCTCAGTCCCATGTGGTCCATGATCATGTGTTCAGTTAGAAGCCATGACTTCCTCAGTCCCATGTGGTCCAGTGATCATGTGTTCAGTTAGAAGCCATGACTTCCCCAGTCCCATGTGGTCCAGTGATCATGTGTTCAGTTAGAAGCCATGACTTCCTCAGTCCCATGTGGTCCAGCATGCTCAAAACACCTGTGTGTAATGGAAGGAGGACGCTATAAACGTGTTGTAACTGAAGAATACAGTCGTCTGTAACCGTGAGGAAACCAGTTAAAACAGTGTACAGTAAGTGTGTTTGATGCAATATGTAAGTGTGTTTGATGCAATATGTAAGTGTGTTTGATGCAATATGTAAGTGTGTTTGATGCAATATGTAAGTGTGTTTGATGCAATATGTAAGTGTGTTTGATGCAATATGTAAGTGTGTTTGATGCAATATGTAAGTGTGTTTGATGCAATATGTAAGTGTGTTTGATGCAATATGTAAGTGTGTTTGATGCAATATGTAAGTGTGTTTGATGCAATATGTAAGTGTGTTTGATGCAATATGTAAGTGTGTTTGATGCAATATGTAAGTGTGTTTGATGCAATATGTAAGTGTGTTTGATGCAATATGTAAGTGTGTTTGATGCAATATGTAAGTGTGTTTGAGCTTTATGCTTCTGTAACTGTGCCACAGTAGCGATGGATGAAGCTTTAGATGGATGTTTTGGTTGTTTTGGCTGCCAGAGACCGTCTGCCTCTGGTCGTAACATGGAAGGTCCTTGGACATTAAAGGTATAGGCTGGCCTACACTCCTTAGCAGTACCTTCTAGGGCTAACCAGTCCGTAGCACAGACAGAAACACAGGGCCAGGCCTCCCGAGTGGCGCAGTAGTCTAAAGCACTGCATCGACTAGAGATCCTGGTTCGAGTCCAGGCTCTATCTCAGCCGGCCGCGACCGGGAGACCCATGGGGCGGCGCACAATTGGCCCAGCGTCGTCCGGGTTAGGGAGGGTTTGGCCGGTAGGGGTATCCTTGTCCCATTGCGCACTAGTGACTCCTGTGGCGGGCCAGGTGCAGTGCACGCTGACACGGTCGCCAGGTGTACGGTGTTTCATCCTACACATTGGTGCGGCTTGGTTGGGTTGTGTTTCGGAGGACGCACGGCTCTCGACCTTCTCCTCTCCCGAGCCCACGGCTCTCGACCTTCTCCTCTCCCGAGCCCACGGCTCTCGACCTTCTCCTCTCCCGAGTCCACGGCTCTCGACCTTCTCCTCTCCCGAGTCCACGGCTCTCGACCTTCTCCTCTCCCGAGCCCACGGCTCTCGACCTTCTCCTCTCCCGAGTCCACGGCTCTCGACCTTCTCCTCTCCCGAATCCACGGCTCTCGACCTTCTCCTCTACCGAGTCCATACGGGACTTGCAGTGGCGATAAAAGACTACCAATTGGACGCCACGAAATTGGGGAGAAAAAAGGGGTAAAAAATTAACACATATTTACAATTTAAACAACAACAAAAAATCCACCGCAAAATTTGTAAAATGTGTCAAACTGACATTTTTCTCTCCTCTGTCAAGAGGGGGGTCACAAAATAATGTTGCCCTCTTGGTGTGGAGGACCCGCAACCAAATCTCTCTTAGGGGTCATGCCAACCTGTTGATTGACCCTGGAGGCTTGGGTGGATTGGCTATGTGGGAATTCTGGCAACCGCCAGAAGGCAAGGACCATCATTGATTGGGGTAGGATTTTCATTTAAAAAATATATATATATTAGTAATATATATTTACAGAAATAACTTTTGAGCAATTTCTCTGTTGCCATAATAATCTATACTGAGCATTTGGCTGACCAGTAAGTAACGACCCGCCCCCAACCAAGATGGTCAGGCAGGTTTTCTGATTGGCTGAGCTGAGGCGGCACAAATTCACCTTCAAAGGGTGCGTTCGTAAATTCGCTCTGGCTATCTATTCCAATGTCAGAGTGTGCCAGAGAGCAGAATGACTGATGAATTTACTATTAACACTTAACACCGGCTGAATATGACCCGTGTCAGTAAACGGCCGGCAAAACAAAGTAATTCAGTTGTTGTCAACAGCACAGTTACAGTCACCAACGCTCTGCATAACATGAAAACAGTTTAATCAGCTCTGCTAGGACAAGTCAAATGGTCAGAGTGAGGTGTTCTCTCATTTGTGTCTGGAAGTAACTAGCAAACTAGCCGACTTTGGGTGCGTTTGTAAATTGTGTCAGAGTGCGCTCTGGGTCATTTGTAAATGCAGATCATTGTCAGATTGTCCGTTTGTAAATTCCAGCCGTTTTGTCGTGTTCTGACCTATCGGAGCGTGAATTTACGAACACACCATAAATCAAAACGCGCATCATGATCTGAGTGAGACCTGCTGCTCTGACGCTCTCAGATTTCAGTTTCCATTTAACCCATCTGAACAGTAGGCTAAAGTTCTCTTAATAACGTGCCATAAACCTATTTGAAGTCCCAGTCTAGTGACTGTTGAATTAGTACAGCGCCTCATCATCATCACACATGACAAAGCACTGCTATCATCCTCTTCTACCACTTCAACAAATCTTTACCAAACATTCATTTTCCCTTCTCTTTATTTCCAACTCTCCGTGTCGCAGCTTTTCTCTTATTGAATTGGACTTCGACGTTGTCTTTGTTTCCTCCGTGGATCGACGTTAACTTGCTCTGCCCATTCCCAAAAGCATTTGGCGATTGGCATGTTTAGGCTTATGCAGTTTAGGTTTATGCAGTAATGCCAGATAGCCTAAAATAATGAAAGAAAACCTCAATGTAATCTATATATATATATATATATATATATATATGAATTGCACAATAATTATACATTTCTGTATTTTTCACGGTATTGTTTTCTCTTTATTCAACCCTCCCGGCACCCACCCGCCCTACATCCACACAATATTCCATGACCCTCAACCTGCTCGCCCCGTGGATATAACCGTGGGGACTGCGGGTTATGAGCCAACGTGCGCATCACTAGAACACAGTCGCCCGTCGGGGAAAGTGAATGAAGGCAGCCAGGACGAGACATTTTACTGACTCCCCATTCCAGGTGTTGCCTACAATGTCTAGGGGCTAGATGAAGGACGGAGGTCCGCCCCTCTTCTTCCTCTCTCCCTATCCCTCGATCCATCCCTCCATCCAGGGTAGGGCAGGCTACAGGGGGCAGGGCTCCACTCGCAGGGGAGACCAGAGGGGAGGCGCATCGCCGGAGACCCGCTCAAACCCTCTCCTGACACAGACAGACGGACGGACGGAGGCAGGAGGCATATGCTGAAGCAAACAGTTGTGCGCTCGCTCTCCGATGTGAGCCGATTTCAGAAAAAAAACGCAACTTTTTGGTTGCAAGACCCGCGGAGTTCTATTCCAAGACGGTGGATCCGTTTGTTTTCTTCTGTTATGCGAGTGGATTTTCTTTGGAAGGAATAAGGTTTTTATTTGAATATAAACTATATTTTTTTGATAAACTATAAACTACTTTTTTACCCCGTTATATCGAGCTGCAGTGAACTCCGGAAGAGTTGATAAGGACAGTCAGGATGTCCCATATCTCCGTCAACGACCACCTGGAGGGGATTCTATCAGACTTCGAAGGTAAGCGCCTCTCTGTCTGTCCCACCTACACTAATACACGTTCAAAACATAAAGCGGTTGAGTCAACATAAAACGTCGTCTGAAGTGAATGGGATACATTGATGTTAACCTGTAGGCTACTTCAAAAGCACTCTGATTTTTACACTGCATTTTAGGGGGGGCAACGTGCTTTGGCTTTGGGAAAGCGTCATAGAGAGGAAATGCAGTTTTCTCATATGTTTTCCTCCCTCCAGCAGAATCAGAGTCAGTGTAGTGTGTGATTAGGGTGTAATAATCAGACGGTACAGGAAGTCTCAGCAGGTATAGAGACAGGTTATGTCAACTCAGCGGTGTCGGGGAAGCTACTCTGAAAACACTTTACCTAGCTAACACAAATACTCTTTTTCAAGTCAGAATTAGGCAGATCTGAGATGCAGAAAAATAAAGGGATTTATTGCCTACTTTTTGCCTATATTTTATTTTATAATATAATATTTTTTTAAGTAGTTTGTAGTTCTAATAGTTAGTTACACCACTACGTGGCAAAACAGTAATTGACTACTGAAAACAAGAGCTAGATTAGAATTGAGTTCAACTACCACCAAGCTACTTCAACATGTAGTTTAATGACCAGTTGAACTACATGAACCTCACCACTTGGGGCAGCAGGTAGCCTAGTGGTTAGAGCGTTGGGTCAGTAACTAAAAGGTTGCTGGGTCGAATCTCCGAGCTGACCAGATAAAGAATCAGTCGTTCTTCCTGAAAAAGGAAGTTAAATCCACTGTTCCAAGGCTGTCATTGCAAATAAGAATTTGTTCTTAACTGACTTGTCTAGTTAAATAAAGCGAACATAAACTCCCCAACTCACTTAGTTTAGAGGAGGAGGAGTGGTGCTCCTGACATGGTAAGAGCCCAGACCTACTAAACTTAACCCCCTGATCAACAAGACCTGACTCTAATAGGTCTGCTCTCTGGCACAGGAGATAGATATATAGATCATGACACAAATATGCACTGCACCCCATATGTGTCTGCTCTGTAGTTGTGTTATGGGCTAATACACATCACTCTGTAGTTGTGGGCTAATACACATCACTCTGTAGTTGTGTTAGGCTAATACACATCACTCTGTAGTTGTGGGCTAATACACATCACTCTGTAGTTGTGGGCTAATACACATCACTCTGTAGTTGTGTTAGTGGGCTAATACACATCACTCTGTAGTTGTGTTAGTGGGCTAATACACATCACTCTGTAGTTGTGTTAGTGGGCTAATACACATCACTCTGTAGTTGTGGGCTAATACACATCACTCTGTAGTTGTGGGCTAATACACATCACTCTGTAGTTGTGTTAGTCACTCTGTAGTTGGTTAGTGGGCTAATACACATCACTCTGTAGTTGTGTTAGTGGGCTAATACACATCACTCTGTAGTTGTGTTAGTGGGCTAATACACATCACTCTGTAGTTGTGGGCTAATACACATCACTCTGTAGTTGTGGGCTAATACACATCACTCTGTAGTTGTGGGCTAATACACATCACTCTGTAGTTGTGGGCTAATACACATCACTCTGTAGTTGTGTTAGTGGGCTAATACACATCACTCTGTAGTTGTGGGCTAATACACATCACTCTGTAGTTGTGGGCTCTGTAGTTGTGTTAGTGGGCTAATACACATCACTCTGTAGTTGTGGGCTAATACACATCACTCTGTAGTTGTGTTAGTGGGCTAATACACATCACTCTGTAGTTGTGTTAGTGGGCTAATACACATCACTCTGTAGTTGTGGGCTAATACACATCACTCTGTAGTTGTGTTAGTGGGCTAATACACATCACTCTGTAGTTGTGTTAGTGGGCTAATACACATCACTCTGTAGTTGTGGGCTAATACACATCACTCTGTAGTTGTGGGCTAATACACATCACTCTGTAGTTGTGTTAGTGGGCTAATACACATCACTCTGTAGTTGTGGGCTAATACACATCACTCTGTGTGTTAGTCACACTGTGTTGTGGGCTAATACACATCACTCTGTAGTTGTGGGCTAATACACATCACTCTGTAGTTGTGTTAGTGGGCTAATACACATCACACTGTAGCTGTGGGCTAATACACATCACTCTGTGGTTGTGTTAGTGGACTAATACACATCACTCTGTAGTTGTGGGCTAATACACATCACTCTGTAGTTGTGGGCTAATACACATCACTCTGTAGTTGTGTTAGTGGGCTAATACACATCACTCTGTAGTTGTGGGCTAATACACATCACTCTGTAGTTGTGTTAGTGGGCTAATACACATCACTCTGTAGTTGTGGGCTAATACACATCACTCTGTAGTTGTGTTAGTGGGCTAATACACATCACTCTGTAGTTGTGGGCTAATACACATCACTCTGTAGTCTGTGTTAGTGGGCTAATACACATCACTCTGTAGTTGTGGGCTAATACACATCACTCTGTAGTTGTGGGCTACTCTGTAGTGTGACACATCACTCTGTAGTTGTGGGCTAATACACATCACACATCACTCTGTAGTTGTGTTAGTGGGCTAATACACATCACTCTGTAGTTGTGTTAGTGGGCTAATACACATCACTCTGTAGTTGTGGGCTAATACACATCACTCTGTAGTTGTGGGCTAATACACATCACTCTGTAGTTGTGGGCTAATACACATCACTCTGTAGTTGTGGGCTAATACACATCACTCTGTAGTTGTGGGCTAATACACATCACTCTGTAGTTGTGGGCTAATACACATCACTCTGTAGTTGTGGGCTAATACACATCACTCTGTAGTTGTGGTGTCATCACATCACTGTAGTTGTGGGCTAATACACATCACTCTGTAGTTGTGGGCTAATACACATCACTCTGTAGTTGTGGGCTAATACACATCACTCTGTAGTTGTGGGCTAATACACATCACTCTGTAGTTGTGTTTCCTTGGGTTAGTGGAACTATCTTTGTCTCTCCATCACTCTGTAGTCTGGGTTAGGCTCAGCATCCTTGTTTCTCTCTCTGTATCTGTCTCAGCACTCCTGTTTCTGGGTTAGGTCACATCCTCTTGTTGTGTATCTCTCTCTCTCCTTTGTCTCTCCTATCTCTCTCTCTCACTCTTGTCTCTCTATCTCTCTCTCTCTTTGTCTCTCCTATCTCTCTCTCCCTCCTCTCAGTTAGGTGTCTCCTATCTCACTTTCCTCTGTCTCTCTGGAATCACTCTCTCCTCTGGGTTATGGTGTCACTCTCTCTCCCCCTTTGTCTCTCCTATCTCTCTCTCTCCTTGTCTCTCCTATCTCTCTCTCTCTCTCTCCTATCTCTGTCTCTCCTATCTCTCTCTCTCTCCTTTGTCTCTCTGGGTTAGGTGTCACATCTCTCTCTCTCCATGTCTGTCTCTCTATCTCTGTCTCTCCTATCTCCTCTGGGTCTCTGTCTCTCTCTCTGCACTCTCCTGTCTCCTCATCTCTGTCTCTCCTATCTCTCTCTCTGGGTTCTCCCCTGTTTCCTCTCTCCCTGTTTCTCTCTCACTGTCTCTCTCTCTGTCTTCTCTCTGGGTTCTCTCATCTCTCCCTCTCTCTCTCTCGTCATTCTTGGGCTCAGGTTAGACAGGTGTTGATTTGAGGCGCTAAAAAAAATAGCTTAGCCTCTGGCTGGCCTGTGATATAGTCAGTGATTACATGTGTGTTGTAGAGTGTGGAACAGCACTCCCCTGTTTCCTCTGGGTTAGGAACAGCACCCCCTGTTTCCTCTGGGTTAGGTGTCACAGTGGAACAGCACTCCCCTGTTTCCTCTGGGTTAGGTGTCACAGTGGAACAGCACTCCCCTGTTTCCTCTGGGTTAGGGTTAACAGCACTCCCCTGTTTCCTCTGGGTTAGGTGTCAACAGCAGTGGAACAGCACTCCCTGTTTCCTCTGGGTTAGGTGTCACAGTTAGAACAGCACCCCTGTTTCCTCTGGGTTAGGTGTCACAGTGGAACAGCACCCCCTGTTTCCTCTGGGTTAGGTGTCACAGTGGAACAGCACTCCCCTGTTTCCTCTGGGTTAGGTGTCACAGTGGAACAGCACTCCCCTGTTTCCTCTGGGTTAGGTGTCACAGTGGAACAGCACTCCCTGTTTCCTCTGGGTTAGGTGTCACAGTGGAACAGCACTCCCCAGTTTCCTCTGGGTTAGGAACAGCACCCCCTGTTTCCTCTGGGTTAGGTGTCACAGTGGAACAGCACTCCCCTGTTTCCTCTGGGTTAGGTGTCACAGTGGAACAGCACTCCCCTGTTTCCTCTGGGTTAGGTGTCACAGTGGAACAGCACCCCCTGTTTCCTCTGGGTTAGGTGTCACAGTGGAACAGCACTCCCCTGTTTCCTCTGGGTTAGGTGTCACAGTGGAACAGCACTCCCCTGTTTCCTCTGGGTTAGGTGTCACAGTGGAACAGCACTCCCCTGTTTCCTCTGGGTTAGGTGTCACAGTGGAACAGCACTCCCTGTTTCCTCTGGGTTAGGTGTCACAGTGGAACAGCACTCCCCTGTTTCCTCTGGGTTAGGTGTCACAGTGGAACAGCACTCCCCTGTTTCCTCTGGGTTAGGTGTCACAGTGGAACAGCACTCCCCTGTTTCCTCTGGGTTAGGTGTCACAGTGGAACAGCACTCCCCTGTTTCCTCTGGGTTAGGTGTCACAGTGGAACAGCACTCCCCTCCTCTGGGTTAGGTGTCACAGTGGAACAGCACTCCCCCTGTTTCCTCTGAGGTGTCACAGTGGAACAGCACCCCCTGTTTCCTCTGGGTTAGGTGTCACAGTGGAACAGCACTCCCCTGTTTCCTCTGGGTTAGGAACAGCACCCCCTGTTTCCTCTGGGTTAGGTGTCACAGTGGAACAGCACTCCCCTGTTTCCTCTGGGTTAGGTGTCACAGTGGAACAGCACTCCCCTGTTTCCTCTGGGTTAGGTGTCACAGTGGAACAGCACTCCCCTGTTTCCTCTGGGTTAGGTGTCACAGTGGAACAGCACTCCCCTGTTTCCTGCCACCCTAGACCCACTTCAATTTGTATACCGCCCCAACAGGTCTACAGATGACACAATCGCCATCACACTGCACACTGCCCTATCCCATCTGAACAAAAAGAATACCTATGTGAGAATGCTGTTCATTGACTACAGCTCAGCATTCAACACCATAGTTCCCTCTAAGCTCATCATCAAGCTGGAGGCCCTGGCTCTCAACCCCACCCTTTGCAACTGGGTCCTGGACTTTCTGACGGGCCGCACCCAGGTGGAGAAGTTAGGAAACAACACCTCGACTTCACTGACTCTCAACACTGGGGCACCACAAGGGTGTGTGCTCACCCCTCTCCTGAACTCCTTGTTCACCCATGACTGCGTGGCCACGCACGCCTCCAACTCAATCATCAAGTTTGCAGACGACACATCAGTAGTGGGCTTGGTCACCAACAACGACAAGACGGCCTACAGAGAGGAGGTGAGGGCACTCGGAGTGTGGTGTCAGGAAAACAACCTCTCACTCAATATCAACAAAGCAAAGGAGATGATCGTGGACTTCAGGGAACAGCAGACGGAGCACCCCTATCCACATCGAAGGGACAGTAGTGGAGAAGGTGGAAGGTTTTAAGTTCCTCTGCATACACATCACAGACAAACTGAAATTGTCCATCCACACAGTGTGGTGAAGAAGGTGCAACAGCGCCTCTTCAACCACAGGAGGCTGAAGAAATTTGGCTTTTCACCTAAAACCCTGACAAACTTCTACAGATGCACAATCGAGAGCATCCTGTCGGGCTGTATCACAGCCTGGTACGGCAACTGCACCGCCTTCGACCGTAAGGCTCTCCAGAGGGTAGTGAGGTCTGCACAACCCATCACCGGGGGCAAACTACCTGCCCTCCACGACACCTACAGCACACGATGTCACAGGAAGGCCGAGAAGATCATCAAGAACAACAACCAACCGAGCCACTGCCTGTTCACACTGCTATCATCCAGAAGGCGAGGTCAGTACAGGTGCATCAAAGCTGGGACTGAGAGACTGAGAAACAGCTTCTATCTCAAGGCCATCAGACTGTTAAACAGCCACCACTAACTCAGAGAGGCTGCTGCCACCTTGAGACCCAATCACTGGAGACTTCACTGACACAGAGAGGCTGCTGCCACCTTGAGACCCAATCACTGGAGACTTCACTAACACAGAGAGGCTGCTGCCACCTTGATACCCAATCACTGGAGACTTCACTAACACAGAGAGGCTGCTGCCACCTTGAGACCCAATCACTGGAGACTTCACTAACACAGAGAGGCTGCTGCCACCTTGAGACCCAATCACTGGAGACTTCACTAACACAGAGGCTGCTGCCACCCCAATCACTGGAGACTTCACTGACACAGAGGGCTGCTGCCACCTTGCTGCTGCCACCTTGAGACCCAATCACTGAGACTTCACTGAACTCACTAACACAGAGAGGCTGCTGCCACCTTGAGACCCAATCACTGGAGACTTCACTAACACAGAGAGCTGCTGCCACCTTGAGACCCAATCACTGGAGACTTCACTAACACAGAGAGGCTGCTGCCACCAGAGAGGCTGCCCAAATCACTGGAGACTTCACTAACACAGAGGCTGCTGCCAATCACTGGAGACTTCACTGACACAGAGAGGCTGCTGCCACCTTGAGACCCAATCACTGGAGACTTCACTAACACAGAGAGCTGCTGCCACCTTGAGACCCAATCACTGGAGACTTCACTGACACAGAGAGGCTGCTGCCACCTTGAGACCCAATCACTGGAGACTTCACTGACACAGAGGCTGCTGCCACCTTGAGACCCAATCACTGGAGACTTCACTGACACAGAGAGGCTGCTGCCACCTTGAGACCCAATCACTGGAGACTTCACTAACACAGAGAGGCTGCTGCCACCTTGATACCCAATCACTGGAGACTTCACGAACACAGAGAGGCTGCTGCCACCTTGAGACCCAATCACTGTCCACTTTATTAAATCGGTCACTAGTCACTTTAAACAATACCACTTTAAATAATGCCACTTTAATAATGTTTACATATCGTACATTACTCATATCACATGTATATACTGTATTTTATACCATCTATTGCACCTTGCCTGTGCTGCTCGGCCATCACTCATCCATATATTTATATGTACATATTCTCATTCACCCCTTTAGATTTGTGTGTATTAGGTAGTTGTTGGGAATTGTTAGATTGCTTGTTAGATATTACTGCACTGTTGGAACTAGAAGCACGAGCATTTTGTTACACTCACATTAACATCTGCTAACCATGTATATGTGACCAATACAATTTGATTTAATTTGATTTAATCAATAGGAGGTGAGATGTAAAACTGGCCTTAGATCAGTTTATGGGGTCAACCAAGAGAGTTGACCCTGCTATTCCTTAATTGATAGATGACAGTCCTTCTTCCTAAACCTAATAAGCATAGCCATCCTAAACCTAATGAGGTTTGCTCATTTAAAATCGTTGGCAAATGTTAGTCTCTGCTAGCGTGATGCTAATAGCTGAAGAGTAAACAGATCAGAGGTTGGGTAGCAGGCCAGGCTAAGCTAGGCTAAGCTAGGCTACCCCCTTAGTTACAACAACACACAAGGCTACATCTGTCTCTACTGCTGTGGACTCATCTCTTTGATGAGCTCACAGACTCTAAACACAGGCACACATGTACACACACACACACTCTTTCGCTTTCTCTCTCCCCCCCCTTCTGTCTCTCCGGAGGCCAAATCGTCCGGTCTTCTCCTGTCCAACAGATGTTTCAGATCATTTCACTTTGCCTCCTTGTTTGGTGGCCATGTTTATTTGAATGGAGAGATACAAACTGTCTTCAACTCAACTATCTCTTTTAGAACCAGCTCAAACATTCATTCTTTCTCCTCAAACTCTTTTAGAACCAGTTTAAACACTCATTCCTTCTCCTCAAACTCTCTTTTAGAACCAGTTTAAATACTCATTCCTTCTCCTCAAACTCTTTTTATAACCAGTTTAAACACTCATTCTTTCTCCTCAAACTCTCTTTTAGAACCAGTTTAAACACTCATTCCTTCTCCTCAACGATCTCTTTTAAAAACACTGCCAACATACATTCTTTGTCCTCTGTGTGGTGTGGTGTGTGGAGTCCCAGCCAACTAGGTATACAGTGTCAGATGAGATGCGACAGCCTCAAATTCAATTTGTTGACAGGGAGCCATTGTGGTGCTGACTGCTGTGGCTGTAGCTGAGCATCAGGGGCTGTTCTGTCTTGTGCCCAGTCCAATTAGTAACCTGTTCAATCACATGTATGTCCCCCAGGCAGGGGGAAACATGTGACTCAGGGTAGAAGTAGCAAATGTTCATCAAGATTGTTCAAAAGGTTTAAAAAAAACAATTTAAATAAATGCAACAGTTGGACAAACTTTTAGAATGTTTTTAAATCCAGCAGATATCAACTGAATTGTAACACATACAAATCATTGTACTGGCACGGACAAAGAAAGGCGTTCTGGCATTTTGGTGAAAAATCCTGTTTACATTTTTTGGTAAAATTTAAAAAAAAAAATATCTTCTAATGCTGTCATTTTTTTCATGTTATCTCATGTATTGTTTTATACTTTGTGATCGGAGAAATAATGTGATATGTGCCTTATTTGCATATGCTATACAGTGTACAGTGCCTTCAGAAATGATTCACACCTCTTAACTTTCTCAACATTGTGTTGTGTTACAGGCTGAATTTAAAATTTATTAAATTGTGATTTTTTTTTTTTTTTTTTTTTTTTTGGGGGAAATCAATGACCAAATATCCCATAATGTCAAAGCGGAATTATTTTTTTCCCAGAATTTTTACAGATTAATAAAAAAATGTAGAGTTGAAATGTCTTGAATATTCAACCTCGTTGTTATGGAAACGCCTAAATAAATTGATGAGTAAAAATGTGCTTAACATGTCACATAATAAGTTGAGTTGACTCACTCTTGCTGAATGGAGCTAAGAAATGACAAAATCCGAGAGGAAATCCCCTGGTTCAGTCTGCTTTCTACCAGACACTGGGAGATGACAAACACAATAACCTAAAACACAAGACCAAAGATACACTGGAGTTGCTTGCCAAGAAGACATTGAATGTTAGCGAGTGGCCGAGTTACAGTTTTGACTTAAATATTCTTGAAAATATATGGCAAGACCTGAAAATGGTTGTCTAGCAATGATCAACAGCCAATTTGACAGAAAATAATAATGGGTAGATGTTACAGAATCCAGGTGTGGAAAGCTCTTAGAGATTTACCCAGAACGACTGGAATCGCTGCCATTGCTGCTTCTACAAAGTATTGACTCAGTGGTGTGAATACTTACATATGTTTAATTTTACTAGGCAAGTCAGTTAAGAACAAATTCTTATTTTCAATGATGGCCTAGGAACAGTGGGTTAACTGCCTGTTCAGGGGCAGAACGACAGATTTGTACCATGTCAGCTCGGGGATTCGAACTTGCAACCTTTCGGTTACTAGTCCAACGCTCTAACCACTAGGCTACCCTGCCTGCCTGATTTATGTATGTAAATTAGATATTTCTGTATTAGAGTATTGTGTATAGATGGATGAGAAAAATATATATTTAATCCATTTTTTGAATTCAGGCTGTAACACAGGATTTAACACAACAAAAATGTGGAATAAGTCAAGGGGTATGAATAATTGCAGTCGTGAATAAACATAAAGTGGTGGAACAGGACCAAAAACCTGCACTTACCTGTCTAGACTGACTAATTCATTTTGTTTTTGTCACTTTCTCTTGCATAATTCAACAGGTGTGTCAATAGCAGGATAACCATGCAATTTAAAATAAAAATGCCTGGCTCTAGATTACACTATTCATACTGTACCAGTAACATTTTGGACACAACTACTCATTCCAGGGTTTTTATTTATTTAGACAATTTTCTACATTGTAGAATAATAGCGAAGACATCAAAACTATTAAATAACACATATGGAATCATGTAGTAACCAAAAAAAGTGTTAAATAATGAACACAATCAATCCAGCGAGATTAAAGTGACTCCTCAAACACAGGAAATTGATGTCTGAAAAAGACAGACCTTTAGGCAGGCGAGGTATTCACACTGCTAATAGAAGGTTCCACAACAGCAGCTTTCAGTTCCTCCCCTCGTCACGATCGTCGTATGGAGTGGACCAAAGCGCAACGTGGTTAGAATACAGTCTTCTTTATTTAATGAAGAACACGAAGAACACTTAAACAACAAAACAAATAAGACGACCGTGACCGCTATATAAACACTGTGCTAACGTGCAATATAACATAGACAATAACCCACGAAATACCCAAAGAAGATGGCTGCCTAAATATGGTTCCCAATCAGAGACAACGATAAACACCTGCCTCTAATTGAGAACCAATCTAGGCAACCATAGACCAACATAAACACCTAGATGAAAACAACCCCATAAATCTACAAAAACCCCTAGACAGTACAAACACCCTAGAATAAGACAAAATAACACACAAAAACACACATATCACCCTTGTCACACCCTGACCTAACCAAAATAATAAAGAAAACAAAGAATACTAAGGTCAGGGTTTGACACCCCTTCCTGAAGGACATTAAAGGGGAATGGAAACACTAGTCCCTCCCCTTCCTGAAGGACATTAAAGGGGAATGGAAACACTAGTTCCTCCCCTTCCTGAAGGACATTAAAGGGGAATGGAAAAACTAGTTCCTCCCCTTCCTGAAAGACATTAAAGGGGAATGGAAACACTAGTTCCTCCCCTTCCTGAAGGACATTAAAGGGGAATGGAAACACTAGTTCCTCCCCTTCCTGGAGGACATTAAAGGGGAATGGAAACACTAGTCCCTCCCCTTCCTGAAGGACTGGGGAATGGGGGACTAGTCCCTCCCCTTCCTGAAGGACATTAAAGGGGAATGGAAGCAGTAGTTCCTCCCCTTCCTGAAGGACATTAAAGGGGAATGGAAACACTAGTTCCTCCCCTTCCTGAAGGACATTAAAGGGGAATGGAAACACTAGTTCCTCCCCTTCCTGAAGGACATTAAAGGGGAATGGAAACACTAGTTCCTCCCCTTCCTGAAGGACATTAAAGGGGAATGGAAACACTAGTCCCTCCCCTTCCTGAAAGACATTAAAGGGGAATGGAAACACTAGTCCCTCCCCTTCCTGAAGGACATTAAAGGGGAATGGAAACACTAGGATTCAGAAAGGCAGCTCACTGGAACTGGTAAGTGTTTCCATTCCCCTTTAAGATCACGACTCTACAAGGAACTAGGGTGGAGTGTGGGGTTATCTGTGTGTGTGTGTGCCTGTGCCTATGTGTGTGTGTGTTTGGGTAAGACTGTGTTCATGTATCTGCACTGATCTGAAAAGAGAGAGCAACCAATGTATTGCCCAGTGTCTAAAAGCCATAGGATGGATGAGAGGAGACCGGGTGTTGGTAACCTGATCTTAGACCGGTTGTTAGGATCAACCTGGAATTACTGAAGCTAGGTCTATACCAAAATGGCATCCTAACAAAACATCCGCCACGCTAATCCTCAACACAGGTGCCCCTCAGGGGTGCGTGCTCAGTCCCCTCCTGTACTCCCTGTTCACTCATGACTGCATGGCCAGGCATGACTACAACACCATCATTAAGTTTGCTGACGACACAACAGTGGTAGGCCTGATCACCGACAATGATGAGACAGCCTATAGGGAGGAGGTCAGAGACCTGGCCGGGTGGTGCCAGAATAACAACCTATCCCTCAACGTAACCAAGACTAAGGAGATGATTGTGGACTACAGGAAAAGGAGGACCGAGCACGCCCCCATTCTCATCGACGGGGCTGTAGTGGAGCAGGTTTAGAGCTTCAAGTTCCTTGGTGTCCACATCACCATCAAACTATTATAGTCCAAACACACCAAGACAGTGAAGAGGGCACGACAATGCCTATTCCCCCTCAGGAGACTGAAAATATTTGGCATGGGTCCTCAGATCCTCAAAAATTACTACAGCTGCACCATCGAGAGCATCCTGACTGGTTGCATCACTGAATGGTATGGCAACTGCTCGGCCTCTGACAAAGGGTGGTGCGTACGGCCCAGTACATCAAGCTTCCTGCCATCCAGGACCTCTATACCAGGCGGTGTCAGAGGAAGGCCCTAAAAATTGTCAAAGACTCCAGCCACCCTCGTCATAGACTGTTCTCTCTGCTACCGCACAGCAAGAGCACCTAGTCTAGGTCCAAAAGGCTTCTTAACAGCTTCTATCCCCAAGCCATAAGACTCCTGAACAGCTAATCAGGGCTACCCAGACCCTCTTTAACACTGCTGCTACTCTCTGTTTATAATCTATGCATAGTCACTTTAATTCTACCTATATATACATGTACATACAGTATTACATCAATTACCTCGACTAACTGGTACCCCCTTGCCTAGTTAAATAAAGGTTAAATAAAACAATATAATATATAGCCTCTCTACTGTTATTTTACTGCTGCTTTTTAATTATTTGTTATTTGTTATTTTTTACATATCTATTTTTTACTTAACACTTATTTTTCTTAAAACTGCATTGTTGGTTAAGGGCTTGTAAGTAAGCGTTTCACTGTAAGGTCTACTACACCTGTTGTATTCAGCATTTCACTGTAAGGTCTACTACACCTGTTGTATTCAGCATTTCACTGTAAGGTCTACTACACCTGTTGTTTTCGTGACTAATAAAATGGGATTTGATTTGATTTAATCCCTATACAGTGTACTACTTTAGACTAGAACCCATAAGGCTAAGTAGTGCACGATGTAGAGAATAGGGTGCCAGTTGAGGGGTAAAGGGGAGCTGGAGGGGCAGAGGTGGGAGGTAATCTGATTCTGGACCTGTAGCTACTGCTGGGCGGGGTTAAGAGGGGGAAAGGGAAGCTGGATGAGGTGGGAGGTAATCTGATTCTGGACCTGTAGCTACTGCTGGGCGGGGTTAAGAGGGTAAAGGGAAGCTGGAGGAGGTGGGAGGTAATCTGATTCTGGACCTGTAGCTACTGCTGGGCGGGGTTAAGAGGGGGAAAGGGAAGCTGGAGGAGGTGGGAGGTAATCTGATTCTGGACCTGTAGCTACTGCTGGGCGGGGTTAAGAGGGGGAAAGGGAAGCTGGAGGAGGTGGGAGGTAATCTGATTCTGGACCTGTAGCTACTGCTGGGCGGGATTAAGAGGGGTCATGGGTTAAGGGTTGTCAGGGCGATGCCAGTCACTTCCTGGTACTAAACCTGAGTAGAGTCCAAGACCCCTGGTGATCACAGACACACACACACACACACACAGTCATTGTCCCAAACCACACAGAGCCAGCCCAGTCCCATGACTTACTGACCCGGTGACTAGGTAGTTTACTGAGACAACACATCCCAGCTGTCCAGCTGCTGAGGCCTGCTGCCGTAATGCTGGCTGGAATGTAGGTGAGGAGGGGGGAGATGAAGAGGGATAGTGTATATGTGTGTGTGTGTGTGTGTGTGTGTGTGTGTGTGTCAGTGTGTGTGAAGAGGCCTGAGATTACCTTGTCCCGTGACCTGTTCCTTCCTGTCTCACCCCAAAACACTAATCTCTCACACACACACGCACACGCACACACATGCAACCACATACACACACAGACACACACACACACACACAGACACACACAGACACACACACACACCCCAGCTTTTGGTTCTCATGATGAATGCCGGTTAACACAGTGGCAAACAGGTACACCGTCTCACACACACACACACACACACACACACACACACACACACACACACACACACACACACACACACACACACACACACACACACACACACATATATACACACACACACACACACACACACACACACACACACACACACACACACACACACACACACACACACACACACACACACACACACACACACACACACACACACACACACTAACAGGTACCGCACGGCGCTGCCAAGTTGTTCATCCATTAAAGAGAGTCATTTGGCAGGACATCAGTGATCCGTACCCAGTGAACCGTACCCAGTGCTCAGACATGTAGCAGAGAAATAATGACCCTGAAAAAACACTGAATACACACTCTCGAAAACACACACTCAAAAAACACACACTCTGGAACGGTGAGAGAGAAGGGAAAAGTACTTACAGTAAGTCTGAGAAGATGGGCCTCGTGCCAACACTTCACAAATGATTCCTTATTTAACTCTCTTCTTTCCAACACTTCACAAATGATTCCTTCTCAACTCCCTTCCAAAACTTCACAAATGATTCCTTATTTAACTCTCTTCTTTCCAACACTTCACAAATGATTCCTTCTCTACTCCCTTCCAACACTTCAAATGATTCCTTCTCTACTCCCTTCCAACACTGATTCCTTCTCTACTCCCTTCCAACACTTCACAAATGATTCCTTCTCAACTCCCATCCAACACTTCACAAATGATTCCTTCTCAACTCCCTTCCAACACTTCACAAATGATTCCTTCTCAACTCCCTTCCAACACTTCACAAATGATTCCTTCTCAACTCCCTTCCAACACTTCACAAATGATTCCTTCTCAACTCCCTTCCAACACTTCACAAATGATTCCTTCTCAACTCCCTTCCAACACTTCACAAATGATTCCTTCTCAACACTCCACAAATGATTCCTTCAAACTTCCAACACTTCAAAATGATTCCTTCTCAACTCCCTTCCAACACTTCACAAATGATTCTTCTTCTCAACTCCTTCTTCCAACACTTCACAAATGATTCCTTCTTCTCAACTCCCTTCCAACACTTCACAAATGATTCCTTCTCAACTCCCTTCCAACACTTCACAAATGATTCCTTCTCAACTCCCTTCCAACACTTCACAAATGATTCCTTCTCAACTCCCTTCCAACACTTCACAAATGATTCCTTCTCAACTCCCTTCCAACACTTCACAAATGATTCCTTCTCAACTCCCTTCCAACACTTCACAAATGATTCCATCTCAATGTAATGAACACGATGGGAGAGAGAGCTGGCAGCAGGTGTTTATTGTAAAGGACCGCAGGAGGAGGCAGGTAGCTGGGTCCAGGAGCAGGCAGAAGGTCATACACAGGAGGAGGCAGGTAGCTGGGTCCAGGAGCAGGCAGAAGGTCATACACAGGAGGAGGCAGGTAGCTGGGTCCAGGGGCAGGTAGCTGGGTCAGGTCATACCAGGGGCAGGTAGCTGGGTCCAGGAGGCAGGTAGCTGGGTCCAGGGGCAGGCAGCTGGGTCCAGGGGCAGGTAGCTGGGTCCAGGAGGCAGGCAGAAGGTCATACACAGGAGGAGGCAGGTAGCTGGGTCCAGGGGCAGGTAGCTGGGTCCAGGGGCAGGTAGCTGGGTCCAGGGGCAGGTAGCTGGGTCCAGGAGCAGGCAGAAGGTCATACACAGGAGGAGGCAGGTAGCTGGGTCCAGGAGCAGGCAGAAGGTCATACACAGAGGCAGGTAGCTGGGTCCAGGGGCAGGCAGAAGGTCATACACAGGAGGAGGCAGGTAGCTGGGTCCAGGGGCAGGTAGCTGGGTCCAGGGGCAGGTAGCTACGTCCAGGGGCAGGTAGCTGGGTCCAGGGGCAGGCAGAAGGTCATACACAGGAGGACCAACAAGGCAAGAGTACAGGCATTGAAAAGGAGTCGTTAGTGAGACAGGCAAAAGCTATCGTACATGGGAGGAGTAAATTATGGGAAAACCAGCCCTCCGACTAGAAGTGTGTCACAAAACAAACAATACCT
>NW_024608994.1:0-37500 GCF_018296145.1 Oncorhynchus tshawytscha | reverse complement strand
GTGAGTAGGGAGAGATAGAAGGAGAGGGGGGTGAGTATGGAGAGATAGAAGGAGAGGAAGGGGGTGAGAGTATGGAGAGATGGAAGGAGAGGAAGGGGGTGAGTATGGAGAGATAGAAGGAGATGAAGGGGGGTGAGTATGGAGAGATAGAAGGAGAGGAAGGGGGGTGAGTATGGAGAGATGAAGGAGAGGAAGGGGGTGAGTATGGAGAGATAGAAGGAGATGAAGGGGTGAGTATGGAGAGATGGAAGGAGAGGAAGGGGGTGAGTATGGAGAGATAGAAGGAGATGAAGGGGGTGAGTAGGGAGAGATAGAAGGAGAGGAAGGGGGTGAGTAGGGAGAGATGGAAGGAGAGGAAGGGGGGTGAGTAGGGAGAGATAAAGAGAGGAAGGGGGTGAGTAGGGAGAGATGGAAAGGAGAGGAAGGGGGTGAGTATGGAGAGATAGAAGGAGATGGGGGGTGAGTATGGAGAGATAGAAGGAGAAGAAGGGGGTGACTATGGAGAGATAGAAGGAGAGGAAGGGGGTGAGCAGGGAGAGATAGAAGGAGAGGAAGGGGGTGAGTATGGAGAGATAGAAGGGGGTGAGTATGGAGAGATAGAAGGAGAGGAAGGGGGTGAGTATGGAGAGATGGAAGGAGAGGAAGGGGGTGAGTATGGAGAGATAGAAGGAGAGGAAAACCCAACCCCAGTCAGTAAATACCTGTGTGTGTGTGTGTGTGTGTGTGTGTGTGCGTGTGTGTGTGTGTGTGTGTGTGTGTGTGTGTGTGTGTGTGTGTGTGTGTGTGAGAGAGAGAGAGACACAGAGAGAGAGAGAGAGAGAGAGAGAGAACCTGATACCAGCCCTAACCCTAACCTTCTGTTTAGTTGTTATCAGATCCAGCATTGTGTAAGAAGAGAGATTAGGGTTCACAGCACTGTGAGAACAAGAGGGTGCTGGATGACACCACAGCACACACACACACACACACACACACACACACACACACACACACACACACACACACACACACACACACACACACCCTAGCAGAGCTGAGGAGGGACAGGGTGCTCTACTGCCACCATCATTATTTCTCAGTGTTTGACAGTGTTTGACAGCCCTAACCCTAACCTGATACCTGCCCTAACCTGATACCAGCCCTAACCCTAACCTGATACCAGCCCTGACCCTAACCTGATACCAGCCCTGACCCTAACCTGATACCAGCCCTAACCCTAACCTGATACCAGCCCTGACCCTAACCTGATACCAGCCCTGACCCTAACCTGATACCAGCCCTAACCCTAACCTGATACCAGCCCTAACCCTAACCTGATACCATCCCTGACCCTAACCTGATACCAGCCCTAACCCTAACCTGATACCAGCCCTGACCCTAACCTGATACCAGACCTAACCCTAACCTGATACCACGGGGTGATAACCTGATACAAGCCCTAACCCTAACCTGATACCACGGGGTGATAACCTGATACCAGCCCTAACCCTAACCTGATACCAGCCCAAACCCTAACCTGATACCAGCCATAACCCTAACCTGATACCACGGGGTGATAACCTGATATCAGCCCTAACCTGATACCATGTGGTGATAACCTGATACCAGCCCTAACCCTAACATGATACCACAGGGTGATAACCTGATACCACGGGGTGATAACCTGATACCACCCCAAACCCTAACCTGATTCCAGCCCTAACCCTAACCTGATACCAGCCCAAACCCTAACCTGATACCAGCCCTAACCCTAACCTGATACCAGCCCAAACTCTAACCTGATACCAGGCCAAACTCTAACCTGATACCAGCCCTAACCCTAACCTGATACCAGCCCTAACCCTAACCTGATACCGCAGGGTGATAAACTGAAACAATGCGTTGTCCAATTGACGAAAAATATTGCCGTAAATAGTGTGATTTGCGTCACAACTAAATAAACGATAGAGCATAATATGAAACGATAGACGGTTTTCTATCATCACACGATATACTGTACATACTACCTCAATCAGCCTGACTAACCGGTGCCGGTATGTAGTCTTGCTACTGTCTTTTTACTGTTGTTTTATTTCTTTACTTACCTATTGTTCACCTATTACCTTTTTTGCACTATTGGTTAGAGCCTGTAAGTAAGCATTTCACTGTAAATTGTTGTATTCGGCACACATGACAAATAAAGTTTTATTTGATTTGCATTGATTTCCATTGGAAATCCTATTTTCTCTAACCCCTAACATGTGAGTGAAGTTGAGTGGTTGGAAAATCCCATTCATGGAGAGGTGTCACTCCGGCGCTCCCAGTCCTTTCCTACCTCTCCCTAAACACCTCTCCCTGTCCTTTCCTACCTCTCCCTAAACACCTCTCCATAAACACCTCTCCCTAAACACCTCTCCCTGTCCTTTCCTACCTCTCCCTAAACACCTCTCCCTAAACACCTCTCCCTAAACACCTCTCCCTGTCCTTTCCTATCTCTCCCTAAACACTCTCTGCCTTGTCCTTTCCTACCTCTCTGTAAACCTTGTCCTTTCCTACCTCTCCGTAAACACCTCTCCCTAAACACCTCTCCCTGTCTTTTCCTATCTCTCCCTAAACACCTCTCCCTAAACACCTCTCCCTGTCCTTTCCTACCTCTCCCTAAACGCCTCTCCCTAAACACCTCTCCCTGTCCTTTCCTACCTCTCCCTAAACACCTCTCCCTAAACACCACTCCCTGTCCTTTCCTACCTCTCCCTAAACACCTCTCCCTGTCTTTTCCTATCTCTCCCTAAACACCTCTCCCTAAACACCTCTCCCTGTCCTTTCCTATCTCTCCCTAAACACCTCTCCCTGTCCTTTCCTATCTCTCCCTAAACACCTCTCCCTGTCTTTTCCTATCTCTCCCTAAACACCTCTCCCTAAACACCTCTCCCTGTCCTTTCCTACTTCTCCCTAAACACCTCTCCCTAAACACCTCTCCCTGTTCTTTCCTATCTCTCCCTAAATACCTCTCCCTAAACACCTCTCCCTGTCCTTTCCTTGAGGAGACTTTTGGGGATTGTAGGTCCCTACAAGGATAGAAGAACCCCCCCCCCCTTCTAATGTCATTAACACATCGGTGTGTGTGTGTGTGTGTAAGTTTGTGTGTGTGTGTGTGTGTGTGTTAATGACATTAGAAGGTGCAGTTGTGTCCCTGTAATAGCAATGTACCAACCTCTCTAAACACACAGTCAATAATAGACTACACACTCCACACCACTTAGTCTGAACACATTGAACAACAGTGTGTGTGTGTTTGTGTGTGTGAATGGGCAGATAAACTATCCCAGCTGTCTGTATGTCTGGTGATGGCCCTGTGGACACAGACTGTGCTTCTCTTATGCTAAAAGGAGTGTGTGTGTGTGTGTGTGTGTGTGTGTGTGTGTGTGCATGGCATTTGTGTGTGTGTGTGTGTGTGTGTGTGTGCATGTTGTGTGTGTGTGTGTGTGTTTGCGTGCGTGTGTGTGTGTGTGTGTGTGTGTGTGTGTGTGTGTGTGTGTGTGTGTGTGTGTGTGTGTGTGTGTGTGTGTGTGTGTGTGTGTGTGTGTGTGTGTGTGTGTGTGTGTGTGTGTGTGTGTGTGTGTGTGTGTGTGTGTGTGTGTGTGTGTGTGTGTGTGTGTGTGTGTGTGTGTGTGTGTGTGTGTGTGTGTGTGTGTGTGTGTGTGAGTTGCTGTGAAATGTGATTCCATTCAGGCCTCGTCTCTGCTGTCATTTCAGTCCAGTCTTACAAAGAAACAGACTACAACTAACTGTAATTCATGCAGCGTTTCAGTGCCTAGGTCCGTGTCCCAAAGCCCATACTAAATAGTGGGTAGTTTGAGTATGAGAAAAAAATACAGTTTAAATAGTATGCAACATTTTGAAAATCTAGTATACTTTATATTCCTGGCTGTCATTCTCCTTTCAGCGTTGACAACAGCTGATCAGTATAGGGGTTGTGCTACCGGCATCAACCAATAGTGGGAAACAACTAACAACAGGTCTGTAACTCCATTAGGTTGAATGTGATAGTCTGCCTGTAACCAGCCTGAATAGGTCTGTAACTCCATTAGGTTGAATGTGATAGTCTGCCTGTAACCAGCCTGAATAGGTCTGTAACTCCATTAGGTTGAATGTGATAGTCTGCCTGTAACCAGCCTGAATAGGTCTGTAACTCCATTAGGTTGAATGTGATAGTCTGCCTGTAACCAGCCTGAATAGGTCTGTAACTCCATTAGGTTGAATGTGATAGTCTGCCTGTAACCAGCCTGAATAGGTCTGTAACTCCATTAGGTTGTATGTGGTAGTCTGCCTATAACCAGCCTGAGTAGGTCTGTAACTCCATTAGGTTGAATGTGATAGTCTGCCTGTAACCAGCCTGAATAGGTCTGTAACTCCATTAGGTTGAATGTGATAGTCTGCCTGTAACCAGCCTGAATAGGTCTGTAACTCCATTAGGTTGAATGTGATAGTCTGCCTGTAACCAGCCTGAATAGGTCTGTAACTCAATTAGGTTGAATGTGATAGTCTGCCTGTAACCAGCCTGAATAGGTCTGTAACTCAATTAGGTTGAATGTGATAGCCTGCCTGTAACCAGCCTGAATAGGTCTGTAACTCCATTAGGTTGAATGTGATAGTCTGCCTGTAACCAGCCTGAATAGGTCTGTAACTCCATTAGGTTGTATGTGGTAGTCTGCCTGTAACCAGCCTGAATAGGCCTATAGAAGACGTAGTCCTCTTTGTCCTGGTTGGGATAGAATACTTAGTCCTCTTTGTCCTGGTTGGGATAGAAGACTTAGTCCTCTTTGTCCTGGTTGGGATAGAAGACTTAGTCCTCTTTGTCCTGGTTGGGATAGAAGATTTAGTCCTCTTTGTCCTGGTTGGGATAGAAGACTCATGCTAATACATAGAACATTACAGTTCTAATTCATAAACCAAGTTTGTAAATATCTGTACACCAATGGTTCTTTACTTCACACACACACACACACACACACACACACACACACACACACACACACACACACACACACACGCACACACGCACACACGCACGCACACACACACACACACACACACACACACACACACACACACACACACACACACACACACACACACACACACACACACACACGCCCACACACACACAGCCCCAGAGAGTGGCCCTGAGGGGAGTAGATAAGATCAGTTCTGCAGGAGGGTAGTTGGTGATAGAAGTATGATCTCAGCACACTGATAACTCACCACTGTTTACACAAAGACAGGCCTAAACACCTGCGGGTATGGAAAAATACCAGGACCTACACTACACTAACTACACAACACCCTAATGACACTACACATCACCCTAATGACACTACATAGCACCCTAATGACACTACACAGCACCCTAATGACACGACACATCACCCTAATGACACTACATAGCACCCTAGTGACACTACACATCACCCTAGTGACACTACACAGCACCCTAGTGACACTACACAGCACCCTAGTGACACTACACATCACCCTAATGACACTACACAGCACCCTAGTGACACTACACAGCACCCTAGTGACACTACACATCACCCTAATGACACTACATAGCACCCTAGTGACACTACACATCACCCTAATGACACTACACATCGCCCTAATGACACTACACATCACCCTAATGACACGTACACATCACCCTAATGACACTACACAGCACCCTAATGACACTACACATCACCCTAGTGACACTACACATTGCCCTAGTGACACGTACACATCACCCTAGTGACACGTACACATCACCCTAGTGACACATATATATCACCCTAGTGACCCACTTCTCCCATTAGTACTAGTGCACTACTTCTGGCCATGCAAAGCCAGACAAGGAATGGGGTGCATGTCCTTTACTAACTATATGTCCTTGGTTATATCCTATGGGGTTTGAGACATGTCCTTGGTTTTATCCTATGGGGTTTGAGACATGTCCTTGGTTATATCCTCTGGGGTTTGAGACATGTCCTTGGTTATATCCTATGGGGTTTGACACATGTCCTTGGTTATATCCTATGGGGTTTGAGACATGTCCTTGGTTATATCCTATGGGGTTTGAGACATGTCCTTGGTTATATCCTCTGGGGTTTGAGACATGTCCATGGTTTTATCCTATGGGGTTTGAGACATGTCCTTGGTTATATCCTATGGGGTTTGAGACATGTCCTTGGTTATATCCTATGGGGTTTGAGACATGTCCTTGGTTTTATCCCATGGGGTTTGAGACATGTCCTTGGTTATATCCTATGGGGTTTGAGACATGTCCTTGGTTATATCCTATGGGGTTTGAGACATGTCCTTGGTTATATCCTATGGGGTTTGAGACATGTCCTTGGTTATATCCTATGGGGTTTGAGACATGTCCTTGGTTATATCCTATGGGGTTTGAGACATGTCCTTGGTTATATCCTATGGGGTTTGAGACATGTCCTTGGTTATATCCTCTGGGGTTTGAGACATGTCCATGGTTTTATCCTATGGGGTTTGGACATGTCCTTGGTTATATCCTATGGGGTTTGAGACATGTCCTTGGTTATATCCTATGGGGTTTGAGACATGTCCTTGGTTATATCCTATGGGGTTTGAGACATGTCCTTGGTTATATCCTATGGGGTTTGACACATGTCCTTGGTTATATCCTCTGGGGTTTGAGACATGTCCTTGGTTATATCCTATGGGGTTTGAGACATGTCCTTGGTTATATCCTATGGGGTTTGAGACATGTCCTTGGTTATATCCTATGGGGTTTGAGACATGTCCTTGGTTATATCCTATGGGGTTTGAGACATGTCCTTGGTTATATCCTATGGGGTTTGCTCCCCTCCTCAGGGAACCAACACTCGACCTCTCTGACGTCAAAAACCACAGACCTGTATCCCTTCTCTCTTTTCATTCCCGAAACACTTCAGCCTTCTGTCTCTGACCGACTCTCTCGTTATCTCAACTCAATTCGAAGGGCTTTATTGGCATGGGAAACATATGTTTACGTTGTCAAAGGTAAATTAAATAGACGATAAACAAAAGGGAAATAAACAAAGGGAAATAAACAATCAGTAAACATTTACACTGAAAAAAGTTTGACAAGATTATAGACATTTAAAATGTTATTTTATTGGCTACGTACAGTGTTGTAACAATGTGTAAATAGTTGGAAGTATGAAAGGGAAATAGATATGGGTTGCGTTTACTTGTTTGTTGTTTGTGATCCACTGGTTGCCATTTTCTCATGGCAACGAGCCTCACATCTTGCTGTTGTGATGGCCTAACAGATAATGGGAGTTTATCAAAATTAGGTTTGTTTTCGAATTCTTTGTGGGTCTGTGTAATCTGAGGGAACTATGTGTCACTAATATGGTCATACGTTTGGCAGGAGGTTAGGAAGTGCAGTTCAGTTTCCACCTCATTTTGTGGGCAGTGTGCACATAGCCGGTCTTCTCTTGAGAGCCATGTCTGCCTGTGGCGGCCTTTCTCAAAAGGAAGGCTATGCTCACTGAGTCTGTACATAGTCAAAGCTTTCCTTAAGTTTGGGTCAGTCACAGTGGTCAGGTATTCTGCCGCTGTGTACTCTCTGTGTAGGGCCAGTCACAGTGGTCAGGTATTCTGTCTCTGTGTACTCTCTGTTTAGGGTCAGTCACAGTGGTCAGGTATTCTGCCTCTGTGTACTCTCTGTTTAGGGTCAGTCACAGTGGTCAGGTATTCTGTCTCTGTGTACTCTCTGTTTAGGGTCAGTCACAGTGGTCAGGTATTCTGGTGTACTCTCTGTTTAGGTCATCACTGTGGTCAGGTATTCTGTCTCTGTGTACTCTCTGTTTATTCTGTCTCTGTGTACTCAGGGTCAGTCACAGTGGTCAGGTATTCTGTCTCTGTGTACTCTCTGTTTAGGGTCAGTCACAGTGGTCAGGTATTCTGTCTCTGTGTACTCTCTGTTTAGGGCCAGTCACAGTGGTCAGGTATTCTGTCTCTGTGTGTCTCTGTTTAGGGCCAGTCACAGTGGTCAGGTATTCTGTCTCTGTGTACTCTCTGTTTAGGGTCAGTCACAGTGGTCATTCTGGTATTCTGGTATTCTGTTTAGGGTCAGTCACAGTGGTCAGGTATTCTGCCGCTGTGTACTCTGTGTACTCTCTGTTTAGGGTCAGTCACAGTGGTCAGGTATTCTGTTTAGGGTCAGTCTGTGGTACTGTCTCTGTTTAGGGTCAGTCACAGTGGTCAGGTATTCTGCCTCTGTGTACTCTCTGTTTAGGGTCAGTCACAGTGGTCAGGTATTCTGTCTCTGTGTACTCTCTGTTTAGGGTCAGTCACAGTGGTCAGGTATTCTGCCTCTGTGTACTCTCTGTTTAGGGTCAGTCACAGTGGTCAGGTATTCTGTCTCTGTGTACTCTCTGTTTAGGGTCAGTCACAGTGGTCAGGTATTCTGTCTCTGTGTACTCTCTGTTTAGGGTCAGTCACAGTGGTCAGGTATTCTGCCTCTGTGTACTCTCTGTTTAGGGTCAGTCACAGTGGTCAGGTATTCTGCCTCTGTGTACTGTTTAGGGTCAGTCACAGTGGTCTATTCTGTGTGTACTCTCTGTTTAGGGTCAGTCACAGTGGTCAGGTATTCTGCCTCTGTGTACTCTCTGTTTAGGGTCAGTCACAGTGGTCAGGTATTCTGGTATTCTCCTCTGTGTACTCTCTGTTTAGGGTCAGTCACAGTGGTCAGGTATTCTGTCTCTGTGTACTCTCTGTTTAGGGTCAGTCACAGTGGTCTGTCTCTGTGTACTCTCTGTTTAGGGTCAGTCACAGTGGTCAGGTATTCTGTCTCTGTGTACTCTCTGTTTAGGGTCAGTCACAGTGGTCAGGTATTCTGCCTCTGTGTACTCTCTGTTTAGGGTCAGTCACAGTGGTCAGGTATTCTGCCTCTGTGTACTCTCTGTTTAGGGTCAGTCACAGTGGTCAGGTATTCTGCCTCTGTGTACTCTCTGTTTTGGACCAAATAACATTCCAATTTACTCTGTTTTTTTTGTTCGATTCTTTCCAGTCTGTCAAATAATTATCTTTTTATTTTCTCATGATTTGGTTGTGTCTAAATGTGTTTATGTCCTGGGGCTCTGTGGGGTCTGTTTGTGTTTGTGAACAGAGCCCCAGGACCAGCTGGCTGATTGGACTTTTCTCCAGGTTCATCTTACTGTAGGAGAGTGCTTTGTGGTGGAATGTGTGGGCATGGCTTCCTTTTAGGTGGTTGTAGAATTGAACAGCTCTTTTCTAGATGTTGATAACTAGCGGCTATAGTCCTAATTCTGCATCGTTTGGGGTTTTGCGTTGTACACAGTTTAAATTGGTTGTTTGTCCCTTTTTGTGAATTCTTGGTTGGTGAGCTGACCCCAGACCTCACAAGCATAGAGGGCAATTGAACAGATTGAGGTATTTTTAGCCAGACCCTCATTGGGATGTTGAGTTTAATGTTCCTTTTTATGGCATAAAAGGCCCTTCTTGCCTTGTCTCTTAGATCGTTCACTGCCTTGTGTTAGTTACCTGTGTTGTTCCTGTTTAGGCCGAGGTATGTATAGTTTTTTGTGTGCTCTAGGGCAACGGTGTCTAGATGGAATTTGTATTTGTGGTCCTGGCAACCGGACCTTTGTTGGAACATTATTTTTTGTCTTACTGAGATTTACTCTCAGGGCCCAGGTCCGACAGAATCTGTGCAGAAGATCTAGGTGCTGATGTAGGTCCTTCTTGGTTGGGGACATATCTAGGTGCTGCTGTAGGTCCTCCTTGGTTGTGGACAGATCTAGGTGCTGCTGTAGGCCCTCCTTGGTTGGGGACAGATCTAGGTGCTGCTGTAGCCTCATTGGTTGGGGACAGATCTAGGTGCTGCTGTAGGTCCTCCTTGGTTGGGGACAGATCTAGGTGCTGCTATAGGTCCTCCTTGGTTGGGGACAGATCTCGATGCTTCTGTAGGTCCTCTTTGGTTGGGGACAGATGCACTGGATCATTTACAAACATTAGACATTTGTTTTCCAAATCCAGTTGGGTGAGGCCGGGTGCTGCAGACTGTTCTAGTGCCCTTGTCAATTCATTGACATATATGTTGAAGAGGCTAGGGCTCAAGCTGCATCCCTGTCTCACCCCACGGCCCTGTATAGCCAGGTCCACCTCTACAAGGCAGCAGTGCCCACCTTTGGGTCCTGCCTTGTAGAGGTGGACCTGGTCATAAAAGCTGTCCAAGATCAGGGGGGAGTGTTAGTCCAACTAGATGTTTGATTTTGAGGTACAGTCATGGGAAATGCTTGCGTTTACTCGCTGTATGGTAGCAGGGTGGAAGTCTTTCTGTGGTAGCAGGGTGGAAGTATTTTTGTGGTAGCAGGGTGGAAGTCTTTTTGTGGTAGCAGGGTGGAAGTCTTTCTGTGGTAGCAGGGTGGAAGTCTTTCTGTGGTAGCAGGGTGGAAATATTTTGTGGTAGCAGGGTGGAAATCTTTCTGGTAGTGGTAGCAGGGTGGAAGTCTTTCTGTGGTAGCAGGGTGGAAGTCTTTCTGTGGTAGCAGGGTGGAAGTCTTTCTGTGGTAGCAGGGTGGAAGTCTTTCTTTTTGTGGTAGCAGGGTGGAAGTCTTTCTGTGGTAGCAGGGTGGAAATCTTTCTGTGGTAGCAGGTGGAAGTCTTTCTGTGGTAGCAGGGTGGAAGTCTTTCTGTGGTAGCAGGGTGGAAGTCTTTCTGTGGTAGCAGGGTGGAAATTTCTGTGGTAGCAGGGTGGAAGTCTTTTTGTGGTAGCAGGGTGGAAGTATTTCTGTGGTAGCAGGGTGGAAGTCTTTCTGTGGTAGCAGGGTGGAAGTCTTTCTGTGGTAGCAGGGTGGAGATCTTTCTGTGGTAGCAGGGTGGAAGTCTTTCTGTGGTAGCAGGGTGGAAGTCTTTCTGTGGTAGCAGGGTGGAGATAACCCGCTTGTGAGTTTGGGGAAAGTGGAAGAAGCTTTTTCAATCACTCTCTTGAATGCTGTGGCCACCCTTTCCTGCTGTGCTCTCAGGTTGTTTGTGCCTGTGTGTATTATTATGTGGCTGGGTGACCCTAGTTGGTCCTCAGACAGAAGGTCTAGGGCTCTGGGTGTATTATCATGTGGCTGGGTGACCCTAGGTGGTCCTCAGACAGAAGGTCTAGGGCTCTGGGTGTATTATCATGTGGCTGGGTGACCCTAGTTGGTCCTCAGACAGAAGGTCTAGGGCTCTGGGTGTATTATCATGTGGCTGGGTGACCCTAGTTGGTCCTCAGACAGAAGGTCTAGGGCTCTGGGTGTATTATCATGTGGCTGGGTGACCCTAGTTGGTCCTCAGACAGAAGGTCTAGGGCGCTCTGGGTGTTTGGACACCAGAATTTAGACAGTCTGTGTTGGGAAAAAGTTTATTTTCTTGTATATACTTCCTGTTTGAGCCCATAAGGAGTACGATATTTGTCTTGTGTGTGTCCTCAGTGGGAGTGCGGGGGTTGTCAGAAGGTTCTATCAGGAGGCTGACAGGGGGTGCTAGGAGGGGTGTGGTCCCAAGGGCTTGGGGTTCTTCATTTATCTGTTCTGCTGTGGTGTCAAGACTTTGGTCAGGATCTGAGGTGGGTTGTTCTCTGTCACACGTCATCTTTCTCACCTTCCCCTCAAGTGCTCTCGCCTTCTCCTCTAGTGCTCTTACCTTCTCCTCTAGTGCTCTCACCTTCTCCTCTAGTGCTCTCACCTTCTCCTCTAGTGCTCTCATCTTCTCCTCTAGTGCTCTCACCTTCTCCTCTAGTGCTCTCACCTTCTCCTCTAGTGCTCTCACCTTCTCCTCTAGTGCTCTCATCTTCTCCTCTAGTGCTCTCACCTTCTCCTCTAGTGCTCTCACCTTCTCCTCTAGTGCTCTCACCTTCTCCTCTAGTGCTCTCACCTTCTCCTCTAGTGCTCTCATCTTCTCCTCTAGTGCTCTCACCTTCTCCTCTAGTGCTCTCACCTTCTCCTCTAGTGCTCTCACCTTCTCATCTAGTGCTCTCACCTTCTCCTCTAGTGCTCTCATCTTCTCCTCTAGTGCTCTCACCTTCTCCTCTAGTGCTCTGCTCTCACCTTCCCCTCTAGTGCTCTCATCTTCTCCTCTAGTGCCCTCATCCCCTCTCTCTCCTCTAGTGCTCTCACCTTCTCCTCTAGTGCTCTCACCTTCTCCTCTAGTGCTCTCATCTTCTCCTCTAGTGCTCCCATCTTCTCCTCTAGTGCTCCCATCTACTCCTCTAGTGCTCTCACCTTCTCTTCCAGCACTCTCACCTTCTCCTCTAGTGCTCTCACCTTCTCCTCTAGTGCTCTCATCTTCTCCTCTAGTGCTCTCATCTTCTCCTCTAGTGCTCTCACCTTCTCTTCTAGTGCTCTCACCTTCTCCTCTAGTGCTCTCATCTTCTCCTCTAGTGCTCTCACCTTCTCCTCTAGTGCTCTCACCTTCTCCTCTAGTGCTCTCATCTTCCCTCTAGTGCTCTCATCTTCTCCTCTAGTGCTCTCACCTTCTCCTCTAGTGCTCTCATCTTCTCCTCTAGTGCTCTCATCTTCTCCTCTAGTGCTCTCACCTTCTCCTCTAGTGCTCTCACCTTCTCCTCTAGTGCTCTCACCTTCTCCTCTAGTGCTCTCATCTCTCCTCTAGTGCTCCCTCTAGTGCTCTCATCTTCTCCTCTAGTGCTCTCACCTTCTCCTCTAGTGCTCTCATCTTCTCCTCTAGTGCTCTCACCTTCTCCTCTAGTGCTCTCACCTTCTCCTCTAGTGCTCTCACCTTCTCCTCTAGTGCTCTCATCTTCTCCTCTAGTGCTCTCACCTTCTCCTCTAGTGCTCTCACCTTCTCCTCTAGTGCTCTCATCTACTCCTCTAGTGCTCTCATCTTCTCCTCTAGTGCTCTCATCTTCTCCTCTAGTGCTCTCACCTCTCCTCTAGTGCTCCTCATCTCCACAGTCTGCAGTGCTCTCACCTTCTCCTCTAGTGCTCTCACCTTCTCCATTCTAGTGCTCCACCTGCCTTACTCCAGCTAGTGCTCTCATTTCTGAGGAAATCCTCTAGTGCTCCCACCTTCTCCTCTAGTGCTCTCACCTTCTCCTCTAGTGCTCTCATCTACTCCTGCCGCTGGGCCTCCTCCTTCCTTCCTCTCCTGCTCTTTCTCCAGTTGAAGTTGTCTCACCACAGTCCAGAGTGCAGACATGTCTCTCTCCCCCTCCAGCTCTCCTGGTCTGGTTGAGGGATGTTGTTGTGCTGGACCATTTTTTTGTGCTGACCATTCCAGCTCCACCTGCCTTACCTCCAGCTGGGTGAATGTATCCTTCATTTCAGTGAGGGAATAGTACTCTGTGCTGGGAGGTTGGCTCTCTGCCTGGGGTTGCTCATCTGTGGGGTTGTTTAATTAAGGATGAGGTCTGGTCTGACTCGCTCGGAGTGGAGGAGTCTTCACCAAGAGTGATCTTCTCCTCTTTGATTCTATGAAAGTCTGTTGAAACTGTTTGGGGTTGCCCTGTACCAATACTGTTCCAGACTTGTACAGGTTAACATTGGCTGACTCAGGTTCTTCGTTGTCTAGTATCCTTCATTTCTACCCATCGCTAACACTAACTCTTGACATGGGGCAGTGTGCTCTTATAGCACTAACTAGGGAATGTCTAGAAGATTAAGTTGCTATGTTCCCATTTTTTTAACAGTCAACAAAAAGTGTCGCTGGGTTGTCTCTTTCAGAACGATCTTCTTGACCCTGTACACCAAGTCACTCGGCTCTGTCATAGCCTCTCATAGTCTCTACTATCATTGCTATGAGGATGACACAACTAATCTTCTCCTTCTCACCTTCTGACACCCCGGGTAGCGTCAAGAATCTCTGCATGCCTGGCATACATCTCAGCTTGGATGTCGGCCCACCCCCTCAAGCTCAACCCTGACAAGACAGAGCTGATATTCCTTCCTGTGAAAGGCCTGCCCGCTCCAAGACCTCTACAAGACAACTCCATAGTGTTCCCATCCCTGAGCGCAAAGAACCTTGGCGGGACACTAGACAACACCCTGCTGTTTTCTGCAAACATCAAAGCAGTGACCCGCTCCTGCAGGGTCAAGCTCTACCACATCCATACAGTACAACCCTTCCTCACACAGGAAGTAGCACAGGTCCTAATCCAGGAGCTTGCCATCTCCCGTCTGGACTACTGCAACTCTCTGTTGGCTGGGCTGCGGTGTTATCCAACTTCTCCAGAATGCTGTGGTGTTATCCAACTTCTCCAGAATGCTGCAGTGTTATCCAACTGCTCCAGAATGCTGCGGTGTTATCCAACTTCTCCAGAATGCTGTAGTGTTATCCAACTTCTCCAGAATGCTGTAGTGTTACCCAACTTCTCCAGAATCCTGGTGTTCAAACCTTCCTAAGTTCTCCCATGTCACCCTGCTCCTCATCACGCTACGCTGTCTTCCTGTCGAAGCTCACATCGTCTTCAAGACCCTGGTGCTTGTCAACAGGGGAAGCAAGGGGAACCGCCCCTCCTTACCTTCAGGCTCAAACTGTACATTCCAACCCCAGCAATCCATTACGCCACCTCTGGTCTCTTGGCCCTCCCACCCCCAGGGGAGGGCAGCTCCTGCTCAGCTCAGTCAAAGCTCTTCTCTGTCCTGGCACCCCATTGGTGGAAACAGCTTCCCCCTGAAGTCAGGACAGCGGAGACCCTGCCCATCTTCCAAAACATCTTTTGAAGAGTATCTTAAAGAACTCTCACAACGCCCAAAATCTATTTACCTATCGGCTTGACCTTCTCCTTGTCTATATCTTTCTAACTTTTACCTATCGGCGTGACCTTCTCCTTGTCTCTGTCATCTCTCTGTCCTGTCTCTCTTCTGTCTCTGTCTCTCTCTCTGTCTTGTCTCTGTCCTCTCTCTCTGTCTCTCTCTCTGTCCTGTATCTGTCCTCTCTCTGTCCTGTCTCTGTCCTCTCCCTGTCCTGTCTCGGTCCTGTCTCTGTCCTCTCTCTGTCCTCTCTCTGTCTTGTCTCTGTCCTCTCTCTCTGTCTCTCTCTCTGTCTGTCTCTGTCCTCTCTCTCTGTCCTCTCTCTGTCCTCTCTCTCTGTCCTCTCCCTGTCCCCTCTCTGTCCCGTCCTGTCTCGGTCCTGTCTCTGTCTCTCTCTCTGTCCTCTCTCTGTCCTCTCTCTGTCATCTCTCTGTCTTGTCTCTGTCCTCTCTCTGTCTCTCTCTGTCCTGTCTCTGTCCTCTCTCTCTGTCCTGTCTCTGTCCTCTCTCTCTGTCCTCTCTCTCTGTCTCTCTCTGTCTCTCTCTCCCCTCCATTTATTTGGTGAGATGAATCCTGTGTTGTGTTGGGGTCTGCTGTAACCTAACCTCTCTGGACTCTGACTCTCACCCTGCTCCCTCAATCACCCCTTTGTGCCTGATGGCCTAAACCCCCCACTACGGAGAGAGGGAGGGGATGCAGGAAGGGAGTGTGTGTGTGTGTATGTGTGTGTGTGTGTGTGTGTGTGTGTGTGTGTGTGTGTGTGTGTGTGTGTGTGTGTGTGTGTGTGTGTGTGTGTGTGTGTGTGTGTGTGTGTGTGTGTGTGTGTGTGTGTGTGTGTGTGTTGGACACAGGAAGGGACGCTGCTGTAACACAAAGGCAAAGGTCGAAACGGGAGAGGTTTAACTACAGATCGCTTTGTGTTCAAAGAGAGAGAGAGGAAAAACAGAAAGGGAGAATGAGAGAGGAACGATAAAGAGAGAGACCGAGGCAGAGAGCAAGAGAAAACGAGAGAGAGAAAGAAGGAGAAAGAACGATTAAAGAAACTGTCACACTTCACAGGATCAAACTTTTTGGGGGGGAACTTTAAGTTTCCTTCTTCTTTAGTTTCTCAGCGTTTCACACTGAGAATAACTCAGTTTGGCAAATGTAGATTCCACATTTTAGAAAATATTAATATTCATGAAATCACAAGTGCAATATTTTGAAACACAGCTTAGCCTTTTGTTAATCAGCCTGTCATCTCAGATTTTGAAAGTATGCTTTACAGCGAAAGCAATCCAAGCGTTTGTGTAAGTTTATCGATAGCCTAGCATAGCAGTATGTACACTTAGCATCAGGAAGCTTGGTCACGAAAATCAGAAAAAGTTTACCTTTGATGATCTTCGGATGTTTTCACTCACGAGACTCCCAGTTACACAGCAAATGTTCCTTTTGTCCCATAAAGATTATTTTTATATGCAAAATATCTTTTTCGTGTTATGTCCACAGGAAAGAGCGACAACGCAGACGAAAATTCCAAACAAAAAAAGAATATCCATAATGTCCACAGATACAAACGTTTTTTATAATCAATCCTCAGGTTGTTTTTAAAATATATAATCGATAATATATCAACCACAAATGTCTTTCACAGTAGGAGAGGGAAAAGCAATACCTATCCAAATTCTGTTGCGCGAGCAAAACCCATGTGACCACTTGACGCGATGTTATCGTTCTGGCTCATTTTTCAAAATAAAAGCCTGAAACTATGTCTGAAGACTGTTGACACCTTAAGGAAGCAATTAGGAAAGATTATTTTTATACCCAAAATACCGACGTTTGTCTATGTGGAGTTGCCTGTCAGTACTCATGTACTCATAGATTCACGTTCGTTTTGTTGTTTTGTTGTTTTGTTGTTTTGTTTAGTGTTCTTCGTTTCTTCGTCTTATTTTCCACCATAATTTGCAAATAAATTCATTAAAAATCCTACAATGTGATTTTCTGGATTTTTTTCCCCCTCATCTTTTTCTGTCATAGTTGAAGTGTACCTATGATGAAAATTACAGGCCTCTCTCATCTTTTTAAGTGGGAGAACTTGCGCAATTGGTGGCTGAGTAAATACTTTTTTGCCCCACTGTATATCCCTTAATGTCTTGAAAACATAGACTCTTAGCTTTCATTTGACACCCAGTTTGACATGCTCCTGCGAACTTCACATGTTGGTGCTCACTGGTCCTTTTACATGGAAACACCCTATATAGGAGCTGTGTGTTAAATTGGCACATTTGGTTCAGACAGAGAGATACAAAAGAGTGGGGCTTTTGTAAAGTCTTCCTCTCTGGTGCTTTCATCAACCCTAACTGCTCTGCTTTGAAGACTGTCCATGTTGTATTAGCAGCCTGTGTGTGTGTGTGTGTGTGTGTGTGTGTGTGTGTGTGTGTGTGTGTGTGTGTGTGTGTGTGTGTGTGTGTGTGTGTGTGTGTGTGTGTGTGTTGGACACAGGAAGGGACGCTGCTGTGTGTGTGTGTGTGTGTGTGTGTCTCTGTCTGTCTGTCTGTCTGTCTGTCTGTCTGTCTGTCTGTCTGTCTGTCTGTCTAAAGGGTCTGTCACTGTCTGGGACATTCTGGTCACCCTGTAAAGGTTAAAGGGACATTTCACCCTGTAAAGACAGCCCTCATCACTACTGGTTAAAGGGACATTTCACCCTGTAAAGACAGCCCTCATCACTACTGGTTAAAGGGACATTTCACCCTGTAAAGACAGCCCTCATCACTACTGGTTAAAGGGACATTTCACCCTGTAAAGACAGCCCTCATCACTACTGGTTAAAGGGACATTTCACCCTGTAAAGACAGCCCTCATCACTACTGGTTAAAGGGACATTTCACCCTGTAAAGACAGCCCTCATCACTACTGGTTAAAGGGACATTTCACCCTGTAAAGACAGCCCTCATCACTACTGGAGGTTAAAGGGACATTTCACCCTGTAAAGACAGCCCTCATCACTACTGGTTAAAGGGACATTTCACCCTGTAAAGACAGCCCTCATCACTACTGGTTAAAGGGACATTTCACCCTGTAAAGACAGCCCTCATCGCTACTGGAGGTTAAAGAGACATTTCACCCTGTAAAGACAGCCCTCATCACTACTGGAGGTTAAAGGGACATTTCACCCTGTAAAGACAGCCCTCATCACTACTGGAGGTTAAAGGGACATTTCACCCTGTAAAGACAGCCCTCATCACTACTGGAGGTTAAAGGGACATTTCACCCTGTAAAGACAGCCCTCATCACTACTGGAGGTTAAAGGGACATTTCACCCTGTAAAGACAGCCCTCATCACTACTGGAGGTTAAAGGGACATTTCACCCTGTAAAGACAGCCCTCATCACTACTGGTTAAAGGGACATTTCACCCTGTAAAGACAGCCCTCATCACTACTGGAGGTTAAAGGGACATTTCACCCTGTAAAGACAGCCCTCATCACTACTGGTTAAAGGGACATTTCACCCTGTAAAGACAGCCCTCATCACTACTGGTTAAAGGGACATTTCACCCTGTAAAGACAGCCCTCATCACTACTGGAGGTTAAAGTGACATTTCACCCTGGGGGAAATCTGAGTTTGTTTTCATGCTGTCCAAGGCATTTCTAGGTCAGTGAGATGAGTTTCAAACATAATTGCAGAACGTGTCTGGGCATCGTACACCGGACAACACACCCTATGATGACATTCGGTGTATCTACGGACTGGTAAATTAAATTAAGTTTCAATCAAAAATAGATGACATTTACTACATTTGTCTGCCAGTATGGATTCACAAAATATATTTATATCAGTTGTACGGGGCTCTCTAGCATCGAACAGATGTTAGACATTCAGATACTGTACAGTAGTATGTCAATACATAATGAGTTTCAGTAGATAAATTAAACGTAGCTAGCTAGCCAGGTAGCTTGTATGAAAGATAACTAACTTAGCTAGCTAGCCAGGTAGCTTGTATGAAAGATAACTAACTTAGCTAGCTAGCCAGGTAGCTTGTATGAAACATAACTAACTTAGCTAGCTAGCCAGGTAGCTTTATGAAAGCCCTCATCACTACTGGTTATAACTAACTTAGCTAGCTAGCCAGGTAGCTTGTATGAAAGATAACTAACATAGCTAGCTAGCCAGGTAGCTTGTATGAAAGATAACTAACTAGCTGAGCTAGCCAGGTAGCTTGTATGAAAGATTAACAATCAGCTAGCCAGGTAGCTTGTATGAAAGATAACTAACTTAGCTAGCTAGCCAGGTAGCTTGTATGAAACAGAACTAACTTAGCTAGCTAGCCAGGTAGCTTGTATGAAAGATAACTAACTTAGCTAGCTAGCCAGGTAGCTTGTATGAAACATAACTAACTTAGCTAGCTAGCCAGGTAGCTTGTATGAAACATAACTAACTTAGCTAGCTAGCCAGGTAGCTTGCAGGAAAAATAACTTACTAAGCACCATATTTGTCCTCTGCCCTCTTCGTGCATCGACTATAGCTGAGCTTCTAGCTAAATCCAACTCTACGTTTTGAATCCTCTTCGCTATATTCCAGTTGAAATATGGAGTTGAATTTCACATGTAGCTCATTAAGAGAACAAACAACTCCATGGTCTAAGTCATGTTGATGAGAGGAATCACTTGAAGCCATTGAGTCTGGTCAGTTCTTTCAGTTATTCCCACCAGAGGGTTTGGTGTGGTGTCTGCCTCCCTTTCAGAAAAGCCCATCTTGGGACGGGCCAGATCAGGAAGCACCGCATCACACCGAGGTGTAGTCTTTCAGGGAATAAAATGTCTTTATCACCTTGTACATTTAGCAACAGATTCCGCCGATTGGATCATCACTGAAAAACATCCCATGGATCCTTAAAACATGGACGACATTATCTAAATGCATTCAGTATAACATAGAGCCTTCACAAAACAACCCCTCCAGCCTCCCCTCTCAATACTCGCTCCTTTGCACCCCAGTATCTCTACTTGCACATCCATCTTCTGCGCATCTATCACTCCAGTGTTTAATTGCTAAATTGTAATTATTTCACCACTATTGGCCAATTTATTGCCTTACCTCCCTTATCTTACCTCATTTGCACACACTGTATATAGACTTTTCTATTGTGTTATTGACTGTGCGTTTGTTTCAGTGTAACTCTGTGTTGTTGTTTGTGTCGCACTGCTGTGCTTTATCTTGGCCAGGTTGCAATTGTAAATGATAACTTGTTCCCAACTATTCTACCTGGTTAAATTAAGGTGAAATAAAGTAAAGTAACTTAAATAAGAACAGTTAGTAAGTGTATTCATTTTGTTAAAGCTCAACTATTCAACTCAACTGTTATGAACTAACTCACTTATTAAACCTCCCTCCCTCCATCCTTGTCCCTCCATCTACCCCCTCTCCCTCCCCCTCCCTCTTTACCCCTCACCCCGTTCCTCTTCCTCCTCTACCCCTCCCTCTCCCCCCTCTCTCGACCTCCCCCTCTCCCTCCCCCTCCCTCTTTACCCCTCACCCCATTCCTATTCCTCCTCTACCCCTCCCTCTCTCCCCTCCCTCTCTCCACCATCCCCCTACCTCTTCCTCCTCTACCCCTCCCTCTCTCTACCTCCCCCTCTCCCCTCCCCTCCCTCTTTACCCCTCACCCCGTTCCTCTTCCTCCTCTACCCCTCCCTCTCCCCCTCCCTCTCTCCACCATCCCCCTACCTCTTCCTCCTCTACCCCTCCCTCTCTCTACCTCCCCCTTCTTCCCCCTACCTCTTTCCCCCTCACCCCATTCCTCTTCCTCCTCTCCCCCTCCCTCTCTCCACCCCTACCCCCTCCACCTCTGCCCATATCTCCTTCTCTCTCCTCTACAGCTTTAAAAAGATCCTTCGACGTCGACGATGTGGACGAGCTCCCTCCCTTCTCCCCCTCCTCCCCCGTTCCCTCCCCCTCTCCTCCACCTCCCTCCTCAACAAGACCAACGAGGGTCGAGGGTTCCCCACCTCCAACCACGGCTCCCCTGCCTTCCGCTCGCGGATCAGCCTTGGTACCAACCCCAGCCCTGCCCAGAGCCCTGTGTTCAAGTCCCGCATGGTCTCCAGTCTCTCCTTCAACAGAGCCATGAACAGACCCACCATCAACAACAATGGAGGGAGCTCCGGAGGCATCACCAGGGCCTCTTCCTTCCAGAACAAGTTCAACCCGAAGGGTTTCTCCTCCTCTCTCTCTGGCCCAGGCAGTGATAATGATAGTCTCCATAGCTCCTCTTCTAGTCTGGAGTATTCCATCCAGGGAGGGGGAGGAGAAGGAGGAGGAGGGGTAACTCCGGGCAAGCCAGGGTCTCTGTCCTACTCCACTAGCCTACAGATGGAGCAGCGTCCTGGGCAGCAGCGTGGCGTGGGCCTGGGGATGGGGAAGAAGTTCTCTTCCCATGGGAGTGTGTTTCACTCTGAGCTAGAGGGGCCTATGGGGCTGGGAGCTCCAGAGCCCAGGGGGGTCAGCCACGGATCCATGCCCAGTCTGGACCTCCAGATCGGGGAAGGAGGAGGCGGGGTGATGGGGGTGCGGGGGGCTGGAGGTGGAGGGGTGAGGTATGGCAACGCCAATGTGGGTTTGAATGGCGGATCCCAGCGGCATTATAACACCAGTCCCTTTGGGAAGGAAGGATGCTACTCTCCCAATCAGAACCACAACAGCTACCAGGCCCCGCCCAAACCCAAAGAGACCCAGCGTCTCAACAAGTTCCCCCTGGATCTAGACAGTCTGGTGGGGGTGAAGACGGCCCAGCCCAGCCCCCATCCTCCCCCCTCGTCTGACCCCCCTAAACCTCCACCCAGAGCACACTATCCCAGCAGCCTCTCTGTCTCAGCTAGCCCATCCCTCAGCAGTCTGGACAGCTCCGGTGGTGACCTCACTCCTCTTCCCGCCGCCAAACACCACATCTCCTACAACAACATCAACCCCCCCTCCCCGCTCTCCCCCACCTACCTCCCCCCGGGGCCAAGCCTGTCCCTAAGGTGAGCCAGTCCCCTGTCCCCCTGTCCCCTGCCCAGACCCCCAGCTCAACCAACTCTCCCCCAGACCTCAGGTAGGACACCTGGCCCCCTCCACCCCCCTGCCACTGGAGCACACCCAGCCACAGGAAATGATGTCAGAGAGAGAAAGCGTGGGTTCCATCCTGCAGAGGATCGCTTCCTTCTCCCGTTCCGACGCCATGACGACCACCAGGGTTCCAAGCGCCGCCAGTGTTCTGAGCGGGGTTGCCCTTAGCAACGGGGTGAAGAAGGAGAGCCCACCACCGATGATGATGATGCATCAGGAGCGTGTTTCATCACCTCTACAAGGTAAGCATTTTAAAATTACATGGTTACTGACCCAATGCTCTTATTAACCGCCAGGTTACCTGCCGACCACGTAGGTCATTATCTAACGATTTCATAGGAATGTTCCCATGGTGTGACAGGAATGTTTCCAAGAGACTGTTCCCTAAATGTCAAATAGAACTGACCCAGAACTTAAGATATTAAATGTTTCAGACACATTTCAAGAATATTCATGTGATCAGTTTTCTGTGGTTTAGGAAAATATTCCATTAACGTCCCACCAAACATACACAGAACATGGTCGTCATTAAAGCAGACTGGAACACATCTCCATTATGATGTATATCTCCTTAAAGCAGACTGGAACACATCTCTATTATGATGTATATCTCCTTAAAGCAGACTGGAACACATCTCCATTATGATGTATATCTCCTTAAAGCAGACTGGAACACATCTCCATTATGATGTATATCTCCTTAAAGCAGACTGGAACACATCTCCATTATGATGTATATCTCCTTAAAGCAGACTGGAACACATCTCCATTATGATGTATATCTCCTTAAAGCAGACTGGAACACATCTCCATTATGATGTATATCTCCTTAAAGCAGACTGGAACACATCTCCATTATGATGTATATCTCCTTAAAGCAGACTGGAACACATCTCCATTATGATGTATATCTCCTTAAAGCAGACTGGAACACATCTCCATTATGATGTATATCTCCTTAAAGCAGACTGGAACACATCTCTATTATGATGTATATCTCCTTAAAGCAGACTGGAACACATCTCCATTATGATGTATATCTCCTTAAAGCAGACTGGAACACATCTCCATTATGATGTATATCTCCTTAAAGCAGACTGGAACACATCTCTATTATGATGTATATCTCCTTAAAGCAGACTGGAACACATCTCCATTATGATGTATATCTCCTTAAAACAGAATGGAATACATCTCCATCCATGAATTCTCATTTGAGGACTGTATTGTAGATTGGAGGTCCAGGTCTTGTTGTGTTGTACTCGTGTCATACTATAAGGTCCAGGTCTTGTTGTGTTGTACTCGTGTCATACTATAAGGTCCAGGTCTTGTTGTGTTGTACTCGTGTCATACTATGAGGTCCAGATCTTGTTGTGTTGTACTCGTGTCATACTATAAGGACCAGGTCTTGTTGTGTTGTACTCGTGTCGTACTATGAGGTCCAGGTCTTGTTGTGTTGTACTCGTGTCATACTATGAGGTCCAGATCTTGTTGTGTTGTACTCGTGTCATACTATGAGGTCCAGATCTTGTTAGGTTGTACTCGTGTCATACTATAAGGATCAGGTCTTGTTGTGTCATACTATGAGGTCCAGGTCTTGTTGTGTTGTACTCGTGTCATACTATGAGGACCAGGTCTTAATGGCACAGGAGGTAGTGCTCTGTCCTGTATGTGTAGAGTTACTGGTTCATGTCCCTCTCAGCTGGTCTGTCTCCATCACTAGTATCTGTTGTTGTCCCAGAGGACACAGAACACAGCTGGACGGTCAGTGGTGCTGCTAATAGTCTGGAAACTCTGAGCCAAATCAAAACAGGCTCCGTCTGGAAAGTATGTGGCAGCTCCAATACACCCACTACATAACATGATGATTCTGATAGAACACTGTCGGGTTCCGCTGGACTGCTGGTTCTGCTCTCACCCACTACATAACATGATGATTCTGATAGAACACTGTCGGGTTCCGCTGGCCTGCTGGTTCTGCTCTCACCCACTACATAACATGATGATTCTGATAGAACACTGTCGGGTTCTGATGGACTGCTGGTTCTGCTCTCACCCACTACATAACATGATGATTCTGATAGAACACTGTCGGGTTCCGCTGGACTGCTGGTTCTGCTCTCACCCACTACATAACATGATGATTCTGATAGAACACTGTCGGGTTCCGCTGGACTGCTGGTTCTGCTCTCACCCACTACATAACATGATGATTCTGATAGAACACTGTCGGGTTCTGATGGACTGCTGGTTCTGCTCTCACCCACTACATAACATGATGATTCTGATGGAACACTGTCGGGTTCCGCTGGACTGCTGGCTCTCACCCACTACATAACATGATGATTCTGATAGAACACTGTCGGGTTCCGCTGGACTGCTGGTTCTGCTCTCACCCACTACATAACATGATGATTCTGATAGAACACTGTCGGGTTCTGATGGACTGCTGGTTCTGCTCTCACCCACTACATAACATGATGATTCTGATAGAACACTGTCGGGTTCCGCTGGCCTGCTGGTTCTGCTCTCACCCACTACATAACATGATGATTCTGATAGAACACTGTCGGGTTCCGCTGGACTGCTGGTTCTGCTCTCACCCACTACATAACATGATGATTCTGATAGAACACTGTCGGGTTCCGCTGGCCTGCTGGTTCTGCTCTCACCCACTACATAACATGATGATTCTGATAGAACACTGTCGGGTTCCGCTGGACTGCTGGTTCTGCTCTCACCCACTACATAACATGATGATTCTGATAGAACACTGGGGTTCCGCTGGACTGCTGGTTCTGCTCTCACCCACTACATAACATGATGATTCTGATGGAACACTGTCAGGTTCTGATGGACTGCTGGTTCTGCTCTCACTAATACACAGTGGTCACAGCCTCCCCTCATGGAACAACAACATCCTCTGTTTAGACAGACCATCATGTTGAAGAGTCCTTTTCCACATGGAACATGATATCTCTCCTCTTCCTCCCCTTTTTCCTCTCCTCTTCCTCCCCTTTTTCCTCTCCTCTTCCTCCCCCTTTTCCTCTCCTCTTCCTCCTCCTCCTCTTTTTCTCTATTCCTCCCCTGTTCTCTCCTCTCCTCTGTTTCCCCTCTCCTCTCCTGGGGTTTAACAGATGGACACTAAGCTTTTACAGTTAGAGTCTTTGTGCGTATGTGTGTGTATGTGTGTGTGTGTATGTGCGTGTGTGTGTGCTTGTGCGTGTGTGTGTGCGTGTGTGTGTGTGCTTGTGCGTGCGCGTGTGTGTGTGTGTGCTTGTGCGTGCGCGTGTGTGTGTGTGCTTGTGCGTGCGTGTGTGTGTGCATGTGTGTGTGTGCTTGTGCGTGCGTGTGTGTGTGTGCGCGACAGCTGGGGGTCAGTGTACCATGAATAGACAACATGTTGAGAGGGGAAGGTAAAGATAGAGGGAGTGAGGACTTTACAGAAGACCGACAGAGTGGGATTAAGGAGGACTAAAATGTTTCCCCTCAAACACAAAGATGACTTCACACACACACACACACACACACACACACACACAAACACACACACAAACACACACACAAACACACACACACAGTGTTGCCGATGTAAAGGACATCATTCTGCTTGCTTAGAAAGTACTAAATCTGGTGTGAACTCAGGACCTCCGCCTCACAACCACACCTGACCTCCCTCCTCAAAGCCTCTTAGCTGATCGCTCCACCTCAGAAACCAGCTAATGAGGCGACGCAAGAGGGACACTTAAGGCTGAGGAGTCACACATCTCCATGTTCTACCCCTGGTGGTCCTGTCTCTGTACTGTATCATCACCATGTTCTACCCCTAGTGGTCCTGTCTCTGTACTGTATCATCCCCATGTTCTACCCCTAGTGGTCCTGTCTCTGTACTGTATCATCACCATGTTCTACCCCTAGTGGTCCTGTCTCTGTACTGTATCATCACCATGTTCTACCCCTAGTGGTCCTGTCTCTGTACTGTATCATCACCATGTTCTACCCCTAGTGGTCCTGTCTCTGTACTGTATCATCACCATGTTCTACCCCTAGTGGTCCTGTCTCTGTACTGTATCATCTACCCCTGGTGGTCCTGTCTCTGTACTGTATCATCCCCATGTTCTACCCCTAGTGGTCCTGTCTCTGTACTGTATCATCCCCATGTTCTACCCCTAGTGGTCCTGTCTCTGTACTGTATCATCCCCATGTTCTACCCCTAGTGGTCCTGTCTCTGTACTGTATCATCCCCATGTTCTACCCCTAGTGGTCCTGTCTCTGTACTGTATCATCTACCCCTGGTGGTCCTGTCTCTGTACTGTATCATCACCATGTTCTACCCCTGGTGGTCCTGTCTCTGTACTGTATCATCCCCATGTTCTACCCCTAGTGGTCCTGTCTCTGTACTGTATCATCACCATGTTCTACCTCTAGTGGTCCTGTCTCTGTACTGTATCATCCCCATGTTCTACCCCTAGTGGTCCTGTCTCTGTACTGTATCATCTACCCCTGGTGGTCCTGTCTCTGTACTGTATCATCACCATGTTCTACCCCTAGTGGTCCTGTCTCTGTACTGTATCATCCCCATGTTCTACCCCTAGTGGTCCTGTCTCTGTACTGTATCATCCCCATGTTCTACCCCTAGTGGTCCTGTCTCTGTACTGTATCATCACCATGTTCTACCCCTAGTGGTCCTGTCTCTGTACTGTATCATCCCCATGTTCTACCCCTAGTGGTCCTGTCTCTGTACTGTATCATCACCATGTTCTACCCCTGGTGGTCCTGTCTCTGTACTGTATCATCCCATGTTCTACCCCTGGTGGTCCTGTCTCTGTACTGTATCATCCCCATGTTCTACCCCTAGTGGTCCTGTCTCTGTACTGTATCATCCCCATGTTCTACCCCTAGTGGTCCTGTCTCTGTACTGTATCATCACCATGTTCTACCCCTGGTGGTCCTGTCTCTGTACTGTATCATCACCATGTTCTACCCCTGGTGGTCCTGTCTCTGTACTGTATCATCACCATGTTCTACCCCTGGTGGTCCTGTCTCTGTACTGTATCATCTACCCCTAGTGGTCCTGTCTCTGTACTGTATCATCACCATGTTCTACCCCTAGTGGTCCTGTCTCTGTACTGTATCATCACCATGTTCTACCCCTAGTGGTCCTGTCTCTGTACTGTATCATCACCATGTTCTACCCCTAGTGGTCCTGTCTCTGTACTGTATCATCACCATGTTCTACCCCTAGTGGTCCTGTCTCTGTACTGTATCATCACCATGTTCTACCCCTAGTGGTCCTGTCTCTGTACTGTATCATCCCCATGTTCTACCCCTAGTGGTCCTGTCTCTGTACTGTATCATCTACCCCTAATGGTCCTGTCTCTGTACTGTATCATCTACCCCTAGTGGTCCTGTCTCTGTACTGTATCATCCCCATGTTCTACCCCTAGTGGTCCTGTCTCTGTACTGTATCATCCCCATGTTCTACCCCTAGTGGTCCTGTCTCTGTACTGTATCATCCCCATGTTCTACCCCTAGTGGTCCTGTCTCTGTACTGTATCATCCCCATGTTCTACCTCTAGTGGTCCTGTCTCTGTACTGTATCATCCCCATGTTCTACCCCTAGTGGTCCTGTCTCTGTACTGTATCATCACCATGTTCTACCTCTAGTGGTCCTGTCTCTGTACTGTATCATCACCATGTTCTACCCCTAGTGGTCCTGTCTCTGTACTGTATCATCACCATGTTCTACCAGTGGTCCTGTCTCTGTACCCCCAGGTGGTCCTGTCTCTGTACTGTATCATCACCATGTTCTACCCCTAGTGGTCCTGTCTCTGTACTGTATCATCACCATGTTCTACCTCTAGTGGTCCTGTCTCTGTACTGTATCATCCCCATGTTCTACCCCTGGTGGTCCTGTCTCTGTACTGTATCATCCCCATGTTCTACCCCCATGTGGTCCTGTCTCTGTACTGTATCATCCCCATGTTCTATCCCCTAGTGGTCCTGTCTCTGTACTGTATCATCACCATGTTCTACCCCTAGTGGTCCTGTCTCTGTACTGTATCATCACCATGTTCTACCCCTGGTGGTCCTGTCTCTGTACTGTATCATCACCATGTTCTACCCCTAGTGGTCCTGTCTCTGTACTGTATCATCCCCATGTTCTACCCCTGGTGGTCCTGTCTCTGTACTGTATCATCTGGTGGTCCTGTCTCTGTACTGTATCATCACCCCTGTGGTCCTGTCTCTGTACTGTATCATCTGTTCTACCCCTAGTGGTCCTGTCTCTGTACTGTATCATCCCCATGTTCTACCCCTAGTGGTCCTGTCTCTGTACTGTATCATCACCATGTTCTACCCCTAGTGGTCCTGTCTCTGTACTGTATCATCACCATGTTCTACCCCTAGTGGTCCTGTCTCTGTACTGTATCATCTAACCCTGGTGGTCCTGTCTCTGTACTGTATCATCTACCCCTAGTGGTCCTGTCTCTGTACTGTATCATCTACCCCCCTGGTGGTCCTGTCTCTGTACTGTATCATCTGGTCCTGTCTCTGTACCCCTAGTGGTGGTCCTGTCTCTGTACTGTATCATCCCCATGTTCTACCCCTAGTGGTCCTGTCTCTGTACTGTATCATCCCCATGTTCTACCCCTAGTGGTCCTGTCTCTGTACTGTATCATCACCATGTTCTACCCCTAGTGGTCCTGTCTCTGTACTGTATCATCCCCATGTTCTACCCCTAGTGGTCCTGTCTCTGTACTGTATCATCCCCATGTTCTACCCCTAGTGGTCCTGTCTCTGTACTGTATCATCCCCATGTTCTACCCCTAGTGGTCCTGTCTCTGTACTGTATCATCCCCATGTTCTACCCCTAGTGGTCCTGTCTCTGTACTGTATCATCCCCATGTTCTACCATTGGTGGTCCTGTCTCTGTACTGTATCATCACCATGTTCTACCCCTAGTGGTCTTGTCTCTGTACTGTATCATCCCCATGTTCTACCCCTAGTGGTCCTGTCTCTGTACTGTATCATCACCATGTTCTACCCCTAGTGGTCCTGTCTCTGTACTGTATCATCCCCATGTTCTACCCCTAGTGGTCCTGTCTCTGTACTGTATCATCACCATGTTCTACCCCTAGTGGTCCTGTCTCTGTACTGTATCATCCCCATGTTCTACCCCTGTGGTCCTGTCTCTGTACTGTATCATCACCATGTTCTACCCCTAGTGGTCCTGTCTCTGTACTGTATCATCCCCATGTTCTACCATTGTTGGTCCTGTCTCTGTACTGTATCATCACCATGTTCTACCCCTAGTGGTCCTGTCTCTGTACTGTATCATCCCCATGTTCTACCCCTGGTGGTCCTGTCTCTGTACTGTATCATCCCCATGTTCTACCCCTAGTGGTCCTGTCTCTGTACTGTATCATCTACCCCTGGTGGTCCTGTCTCTGTACTGTATCATCCCCATGTTCTACCCCTAGTGGTCCTGTCTCTGTACTGTATCATCACCATGTTCTACCCCTGTGGTCCTGTCTCTGTACTGTATCATCCCCATGTTCTACCCCTAGTGGTCCTGTCTCTGTACTGTATCATCACCCCTGGTGTCTCTGTACTGTATCCCCCATGTGGGTCCTGTCTCTGTACTGTATCATCACCATGTTCTACCCCTGGTGGTCCTGTCTCTGTACTGTATCATCACCATGTTCTACCCCTGGTGGTCCTGTCTCTGTACTGTATCATCACCATGTTCTACCCCTAGGTGGTCCTGTCTCTGTACTGTATCATCACCATGTTCTACCCCTAGTGGTCCTGTCTCTGTACTGTATCATCCCCATGTTCTACCCCTAGTGGTCCTGTCTCTGTACTGTATCATCACCATGTTCTACCATTGGTGATGGCTGTGCTGAAGGAGCAGACGTGATTGGAGGTGGTGATTGGTGGATGGCTGTGCTGAAGGACAGATGTGATTGGAGGTGGTGATTGGTGGATGGCTGTGCTGAAGGATAGATGTGATTGGAGGTGGTGATCTTCCTCGAAGATTAGACACTCAACACAGACGCTATATTCCGGACATTTCTCGTTCTGATATGTCTTAATTCATTTATTTTTATTTGGGGGATGTGTGTCGTTTGGTAAGGTGGGGTATTACTGTTGGCGTTAGAAACATAAGCATTTCTCTCCACCTGTGATAACGTCTGCAAACTATTTGTTCCCAACCCATAACATTTGATGTGATGGTTAGGGTTAGGTGGTACGCTGGTAAGTCTAAGATGGAAGTTCACCAATATTTACACTCTTAGAACAAAGGCTTCCAAAAGGGTTTCTTTTTGTTTCCAAGTAATACCCTTTTTTGTTCCAGGTAGAACCCTTTTTTGTTCCAGGTAGAACCATTTTGGGTTACACATAGAACCCTCTCTGTAAAGGGTTGTACATGTAAACTAAAAGTGTTCTACGTGGAACCAACAAGGGTTCTTCAAAGGGTTATCCTATAGGGACAGACGAAAAACCTGTTCTCTCTCTCTCTCTCTCTCTCTCTCTCTCTCTCTCTCTCTCTCTCTCTCTCTCTCTTTCACTGCAGTGGGCTAAATCAGCACCACACAGAGTGTTTCTGGGTAGTCTTAAACAAAAGAAGACACCTGTACCATGTCAGATATAGAGTTGAAATGTATTACATTTTGAGATGTATCCCCATATTACACTTTATATACATCACAGAAGACTGAAATATAACAAAAGTGTTTGACATTTCGCCGTAAATTGTATTTATTAATTATGAAAATGATGAACAACATTTCCCCCCCACGAGGCCACTAGGTCATTTAACTGGAGGAAAGGACTCCACCCATTATCACAGAGGGATATTGACCCTACACAGGAGGGTCACGCCCAGCTGGATGCCTTCTCATCACATGGTTTCATCATCTACACACACTGCTGTCATATGTCCTCCTGTGTTTTTAATGGCTTGTTATGACCTTTCACGGGGGGGGTATTTTTAGTTGTTACACCCCTGGCTCGTGTGTGTGTGTAGTCCTCTTCCTGACTGTTTCCTGCTTCCTGTTATAACAAACAAGACAGGTTCACTGTTCTGCCTTGACACCACCGCCTGGTGGGACACACACACACACACACACACATACAAACACTCACAACCACTCAATCTCTTCTCCTCAAACCCACTGGAGGTTAGAATGGTTTCTGGGTCATTGGGAACACTCAATCTCTTCTCCTCAAACCCACTGGAGGTTAGAATGGTTTCTGGGTCATTTGGAACACTCAATCTCTTCTCCTCAAACCCACTGGAGGTTAGAATGGTTTCTGGGTCATTTGGAACACTCAATCTCTTCTCCTCAAACCCACTGGAGGTTAGAATGGTTTCTGGGTCATTTGGAACACTAATCTCTTCTTCTCAAACCCACTGGAGGTTAGAATGGTTTCTGGGTCATTTGGAACACTCAATCTCTTCTCCTCAAACCCACTGGAGGTTAGAATGGTTTCTGGGTCATTTGGAACACTCAATCTCTTCTCCTCAAACCCACTGGAGGTTAGAATGGTTTCTGGGTCATTTGGAACACTCAATCTCTTCTCCTCAAACCCACTGGAGGTTAGAATGGTTTCTGGGTCATTTGGAACACTCAATCTCTTCTCCTCAAACCCACTGGAGGTTAGAATGGTTTCTGGGTCATTTGGAACACTCAATTTCTTCTCCTCAAACCTGGAGGTTAGAATGGTTTCTGGGAACACTCGGAGGGATTCTATAGAATGGTTTCTGGGTCATTTGGAACACTCGGAGGGATTCTATCATTCTATCTGGAGGTTAGAATGGTTTCTGGGTCATTTGGAACACTCAAGGGATTCTATCATTCTATCTGGAGGTTAGAATGGTTTCTGGGTCATTTGGAACACTCGGAGGGATTCTATCATTCTATCTGGAGGTTAGAATGGTTTCTGGGTCATTTGGAACACTCGGAGGGATTCTATCATTCTATCTGGAGGTTAGAATGGTTTCTGGGTTATTTGGAACACTCGGAGGGATTCTATCATTCTATCTGGAGGTTAGAATGGTTTCTGGGTCATTTGGAACACTCGGAGGGATTCTATCATTCTATCTCGAGGTTAGAATGGTTTCTGGGTCATTTGGAACACTCGGAGGGATTCTATCATTCTATCTCGAGGTTAGAATGGTTTCTGGGTCATTTGGAACACTTGGAGGGATTCTATCATTCTGTTGTGAAGCGTTGAAGCACCTCTGAATAGTTTGACACACTGGTAGGAATGATTAACCAGTGACCCCTGGGTTTTCCCCTCAGCTCTTACTGCAGACAGAGTCTGCCTACAAAAATGGCACCCTACCCCCTACATAGTGCACTATGGGCCCCTGTCTGTTTTGATGTGAGATACAGAGAATTCTGTCCTCATGTCCACTACTATCTAATTAACGGTTAATTATGTTAATCTGTCTCATGTCCACTACTATCTAATTAACGGTTGAATTATGTTAATATGTCTCCTCATATCCACTACTATCTAATTACTGTTTAATTAGATTACTGTTGGGGGCGGCAGGTAGCCTAGTGGTTAGAGAGGCGGCAGGTAGCCTAGTGGTTAGAGAGGCGGCAGGTAGCCTAGTGGTTAGAGAGGCGGCAGGTAGCCTAGTGGTTAGAGAGGCGGCAGGTAGCCTAGTGGTTAGAGGGGCGGCAGGTAGCCTAGTGGTTAGAGAGGCGGCAGGTAGCCTAGTGGTTAGAGAGGCGGCAGGTAGCCTAGTGGTTAGAGAGGCGGCAGGTAGCCTAGTGGTTAGAGTGTGGTTAGAGGGCGGCAGGTAGCCTAGTGGTTAGAGTGTTGGGCCAGTAACCGAAAGGTTGCAAGATCGAATCCTCGAGCTGACAAGGTAAAACCTGGCCTTCTGCACCTAAACAAGGCAGTTAACCCACTGTTCCCCTGTAAGCCGTCAATGTAAATAAGAAATTGTTCTTAACTGATTTGTTCTTAACTGATTTGTTCTTAAGTAAAATGTAAAAACTGTTTCATCTGTCTCCTCAAATGCACTACTATTTAATGACTGTCCCAGATGCAGCCTTGATACACCCACAGAGAGACAGGGGGCTCTTTCAGCTGTTAGTAGACTATGTTAGAGCAGGAGATCACAGAGACACTTACACACACAGATAATGACTGATAGGACAGTTAGCTAAGGCTGTATTACCTAGCTTAGAGCAGGAGATCACAGAGACACAAACACACACAGATAATGACTGATAGGACAGTTAGCTAAGGCTGTATTACCTAGCTTAGAGCAGGAGATCACAGAGACACAAACACACACAGATAATGACTGATACAGTTAGCTAAGGCTGTATTACCTAGTTTAGAGCAGGAGATCACAGAGACACTTACACACACAGATAATGACTGATAGGACAGTTAGCTAAGGCTGTATTACCTAGCTTAGAGCAGGAGATCACAGAGACACTTACACACACAGATAATGACTGATAGGACAGTTAGCTAAGGCTGTATTACCTAGCTTAGAGCAGGAGATCACAGAGACACAAACACACACAGATAATGACTGATAGGACAGTTAGCTAAGGCTGTATTACCTAGCTTAGAGCAGGAGATCACAGAGACACTTACAAACACACACAGATAATGACTGATAGGACAGTTACATGTGTTGTACTCCCCTCCCATAGTCTCGGGGGGCTAAGGCATGTGTTGTACTCCCCAAACCCATAGTCTCGGGGGGGACAGCATGTGTTGTACTCCCCTCCCATAGTCTCCATGTGTTGTACTCCCTCCCATAGTCTCGGGGGTCATGTGTTGTACTCCCTCCCATAGTCTCGGGGGGTCATGTGTTGTACTCCCCTCCCATAGTATCGGGGGTCATGTGTTGTACTCCCCTCCCATAGTCTCGGGGGTCATGTGTTGTACTCCCCTCCCATAGTCTCGGGGGGTCATGTGTTGTACTCCCCTCCCATAGTCTCGGGGGTCATGTGTTGTACTCCCCTCCCATAGTCTCGGGGGGTCATGTGTTGTATGTGGGGGGTTGTACTCCCCTCCCATAGTCTCGGGGGGGGTCATGTGTTGTACTCCCCTCCCATAGTCTCGGGGTCATGTGTTGTACTCCTCCCATAGTCTCGGGGGTCATGTGTTGTACTCCCCTCCCATAGTCTCGGGGGGTGTCATGTGTGTGTACTCCCCTCCCATAGTCTCGGGGGGTCATGTGTTGTACTCCCCTCCCATAGTCTCGGGGGGGTCATGTGTTGTACTCCCCTCCCATAGTCTCGGGGTCATGTGTTGTACTCCCCTCCCATAGTCTCGGGGGGTCATGTGTTGTACTCCCCTCCCATAGTCTCGGGGGTCATGTGTTGTACTCCTCCCATAGTCTCGGGGGGTCATGTGTTGTACTCCTCCCATAGTCTCGGGGGTCATGTGTTGTACTCCCCTCCCATAGTCTCGGGGGTCATGTGTTGTACTCCCCTCCCATAGTATCGGGGGGTCATGTGTTGTACTCCCCTCCCATAGTCGGGGGGCATGTGTTGTACTCCCCTCCCATAGTCTCGGGGGTCATGTGTTGTACTCCCCTCCCATAGTCTCGGGGGGGTCATGTGTTGTACTCCCCTCCCATAGTATCGGGGGTCATGTGTTGTACTCCCCTCCCATAGTCTCGGGGGGGTCATGTGTTGTACTCCCCTCCCATAGTCTCGGGGGGTCATGTGTTGTACTCCCCTCCCATAGTATCGGGGGGTCATGTGTTGTACTCCCCTCCCATAGTCTCGGGGGGTCATGTGTTGTACTCCCCCATAGTCTCCATGTGTCTCGGGGGGTCATGTGTTGTACTCCCCTCCCATAGTCTCGGGGGGTCATGTGTTGTCATGTAAGGGGGGTCATTGTACTCCCCTCCCATAGTATCGGGGGGTCATGTGTTGTACTCCCCTCCCATAGTATCGGGGGGGCATGTGTTGTACTCCCCTCCCATAGTATCGGGGGGCATGTGTTGTACTCCCCTCCCATAGTCTCGGGGGTCATGTGTTGTACTCCTCTCCCATAGTATCGGGGGCATGTGTTGTACTCCCCTCCCATAGTCTCGGGGGCATGTGTTGTACTCCCTTCCCATAGTATCGGGGGGTCATGTGTTGTACTCCCTCCCATAGTATCCATGTGTTGTACTCCCCTCCCATAGTATCGGGGGGTCATGTGTTGTACTCCCTCCCATAGTATCGGGGTCATGTCCCATAGTTCGGGGGGCATGTGTTGTACTCCCCTCCCATAGTCTCGGGGGTCATGTGTTGTACTCCCCTCCCATAGTATCGGGGGGGCATGTGTTGTACTCCCCTCCCATAGTCTCGGGGGGTCATGTGTTGTACTCCCCTCCCATAGTCTCGGGGGGGCATGTGTTGTACTCCCCTCCCATAGTATCGGGGGTGTTGTACTCCCTCCCATAGTGTTGTACTCCCCTCCCATAGTCTCGGGGGGGGCATGTGTTGTACTCCCCTCCCATAGTCTCGGGGGGGCATGTGTTGTACTCCCCTCCCATAGTCTCGGGGGGGGTCATGTGTTGTACTCCCCTCCCATAGTCTCGGGGGGTCATGTGTTGTACTCCCCTCCCATAGTATCGGGGGGCATGTGTTGTACTCCCCTCCCATAGTCTCGGGGGTCATGTGTTGTACTCCCTCCCATAGTCTCGGGGGTCATGTGTTGTACTCCCCTCCCATAGTACGGGGGGTCATGTGTTGTACTCCTCCCATAGTCTCGGGGGGCATGTGTCATGTGTTGTACTCCCCTCCCATAGTATCGGGGGGTCATGTGTTGTACTCCTCCCATAGTATCGGGGGGTCATGTGTTGTACTCCCCCCATAGTCCCATAGTATCGGGGGCATAGTCTCGGGGGGTCATGTGTTGTACTCTCTCCCATAGTATCGGGGGGCATGTGTTGTACTCCCCTCCCATAGTCTCGGGGGGTCATGTGTTGTACTCCCTCCCATAGTATCGGGGGTCATGTGTTGTACTCCTTCCCATAGTATCCATGTGTTGTACTCCCCCATCCCATAGTATCGGGGGGGTCATGTGTTGTACTCCCTTCCCATAGTCTCGGGGGGGTCATGTGTTGTACTCCTCCCATAGTATCGGGGGGTCATGTGTTGTACTCCCTTCCCATAGTATCGGGGGGGTCATGTGTACTACTCCCCTCCCATAGTCTCGGGGGGCATGTGTTGTACTCCCTCCCATAGTCTCGGGGGGTCATGTGTTGTACTCCCTCCCATAGTCTCGGGGGGGGGCATGTGTTGTACTCCCCTCCCATAGTCTCGGGGGGCATGTGTTGTACTCCCCTCCCATAGTCTCGGGGGGGGGCATGTGTTGTACTCCCCTCCCATAGTATCGGGGGGGGGCATGTGTTGTACTCCCCTCCCATAGTCTCTTCACTAAATAGTCTGTCGGGTCCGAACGGTTTGTTTGTACAGATGACCGTGGTTCCTTCTACCATTTTTATTCTTAACTGTGTTGAGAAAGCAGACTTTATTCAATTCAATGCAAGGGCTTAATTCTCTCTCTCTCTTTTTAATGACAGTGATTTAGGGAATAAATGATTCTCCAGCAGATGTTTTAGAACAGCCCACCCTTCTATTATCCCTCAGGGACAGGGGAGGGAGGGGAGAGGGAGGGGGGAGGGAGGGGGAGAGAGGGAGAGAGAGGGGGAGGGAGGGAGGAGGGGAGAGAGAGGGGGAGGGAGGGGAGAGAGAGAGGGGGAGGGAGAGAGAGAGGAGAGAGAGAGAAGGAGGGGGGAGGGAGGGGAGAGAGAGGGGAGGGAGGGAGAGAGAGAGGGGAGGGGAGAGAGAGAGGGAGGGAGGGAGAGAGGAGGGGAGAGAGGGAGAGAGGGGGAGGGGGGAGGAGGGGGGAGAGAGGGAGGGAGGGAGGGAGGGAGGGGGAGGGAGGGGAGGAGGGAGGGGAGGGAGAGAGGGGAGGGAGGGAGAGGGGAGGGAGAGAGGGAGGGAGGGAGAGAGGGAGGGGGAGGGAGGAGAGGGGGAGGAGGGAGAGGAGAGAGGGGGGGGGAGAGAGAGAGGGAGGGAGAGAGAGGGAGGGAGAGAGAGGAGGGGGAGGGGAGGGGAGAGAGAGGGGGGGAGGGAGGGAGGAGAGGGGAGAGAGGGGGAGGAGAGAGGGAGGGGAGAGAGAGGGGGGGATAGAGGGGAGAGAGAGAGGGAGGGGGGGGGAGGGAGAGAGGAGAGGAGGGAGGGAGGGGAGAGAGGGAGGGAGGGAGGGGAGGGAGGGAGGGGAGAGAGGGAGGGAGGGAGGGAGGGAGGGAGGGAGGGAGGGAGGGAGGGAGGGAGGGAGGGAGGGAGGGAGGGAGGGAGGGAGGGGGGAGGGAGGGAGAGAGGGAGGGAGGGGAGGGAGGGAGGGAGGAGGGAGGGAGGGAGGGAGGGAGGGAGGGAGGGAGGGAGGGAGGGAGGGAGGGAGGGAGGGAGGGAAGGAGAGAGGGAGGGAGAGGAGGGGGAGGGAGGAGGGAGGGGGGGGACAGAAGGACAGAGAGGGAGGGGAGAGAGGAGGTAGAAGGAGGAGAGGGAGGGAGAGAGGGGGTAGGAGGAGAGACAGGGGTACGGAAGGAGAGAGAGAGAGGGGAGAGAGAGGGGTACGGAAGGAGAGAGAGGGAGGGGAGAGAGTGGGGTACG
>NW_024608993.1:82500-96456 GCF_018296145.1 Oncorhynchus tshawytscha | reverse complement strand
AGATATGATGTCTAAACCACCTGTGCCCCAGAGTTGTGTTCTGCACTGAGTCCTGCTGCTCCAGTTTCAACTGTTCTGCTAGCGGCTACAGAACCCTGACCTGTTCACCGTGCCTGTCCCAGACTGTTTTCAACCCCCTCTCTCTCTCTCTCTCTCTCTCTCTATGCTCTCTCTCTCTCTCTCTCTCGAACCTGCTGTTTTCCTCCCTCCCCCCTTCCTCCCTCCCTCCCTCTCCTTTCCCTCCCTCCCCCTCCCTCTCTCTCCCTTCCTTCTCTCCCTTCCTTCCCTCTCTCTCTCTCTACAGAACCTGCTGTCTCGACTTCTTAATGATCAGACCTGGTACAGCCAGAAGAGGACTGGCCACCCCACATAGCCTGGTTCCTCTCTACCTGGTACAGTCATGAAGAGGACTGGTCACCCCTCATGGCCTCATAGTCTGGTTCCTCTCTACCTGGTACAGCCAGAAGAGGACTGGCCACCCCTCATAGCCTGGTTCCTCTCTACCTGGTACAGCCAGAAGAGGACTGGCCACCCCTCATGGCCTGGTTACTCTCTACCCGGTACAGCCAGAAGAGGACTGGTCACCCCTCATGGCCCTGTGATACGAACAGTGTTTATGAACATCAGTTGAATATAACATCTCGTCTTTAACCTCTTGGTGACAACAACAACACAGTAACCGCTAAGGAATTCTGGAATGTTCTGATTACACACTTCCTGTTTCAACATTAAACAGAGATTAAACTAGTCTTCTGTTTCAACTTCCTGTTGTTCTTTTATCCCCCTCAATAGACAGTGTTCTGCTGCAGGTTTGTAACAGCTTGCAGTCCTGGGTTCAAATAGTACTTGAACAAAAACAAAACTTAAAATGTTACAAAGGTTTATCCTGCCTTGAGTGTATGATTCGATGTGTTTCATTTATCCAGGCAATCAACCACAGACTGAAGTATATCACGTGATTTCAAATAGTGTTTGAACCCAGGTCTAGTACGAGCGCTAGCCTGTTACCTTCTTTCAGTCACAACGGTTTGTATTTCACACGGAGGGAGTCCGCATCCCAAATGGCACCCTATTCCTAAGTAAGTGCACTTATTTTTTCGACCAGGGCCCCATAGGGCCCAAGCACCACGTAGGGAATAAGGGTTCGGCATTGAGGAGACAGCCTGCCCTTCCTGACAGCGCTCAACATCCAGTTCTCAGAGACTTACTTACGAATTCTAAAACAGCCTCAAGTCTTGCTCTATATTTTATACAAGTTGAATATTTTAAAAGATCAACCCACTCAACAGCCAATGAAAGCATTTCTTACTGGGAACCGTCTGTGCTAAAAATAACATCTCATCTGTCCTATCAAATTACAGAGGGATTCATCACCCTTCTATCACGTCCTTCATTCTACAGACAACTTCACTCTGGTAAACAGGCCGTCCGCATCAACACAGCTTACTGCCTCTCTATCCTCCCCTCCGCTCCTCATCCCTCTCTGCCTCCATCCCCCTCTCTCTTTCTCTCCCCTCCCTCCGCCTCCTCATCCCTCCCTCTGCTCCTCATCCTTCTCTGCCTCCATCCCTCTCTCTTTCTCTCCCCTCCTCCGCTCCTCATCCCTCCCTCCGCTCCTCATCCCTCGATGCCTCCATCCCCCTCTCTCTCTCTCTCTCCTCCCTCCTCATCCCTCCCTCCGATCCTCATCCTCGCTGCCTCCATCCCCCTCTCTTTATCTCTCCCCTCCCTCCGCTCCTCATCCATTTCTCTACCTCTCCCTCTCTTTCTCTCCCTCCATTACCCTCTTCTCCCTCATCCCTCTCCTCCGTCCCTCTCCCCTCCGTCCCTCTCCCTCCATCCTCTCTCCCTCCGTCCCTCTCCCCCTCCGTCCCTCTCTCTCCCCCTCCGTCCCTCTCTCTCCTCTCCATCCCTCAACATCCCTCTCTCCATCCCAGTCTCTAGAGAGCCCACTGAAGGAGAGTTAAGTTCCCCTCCCATCTCCTCAGCAGCATCAAAGTCACAACAGAACAGCAGAGGCAGAATAGCATCCCCATAGTGATATGTTGACCAGAGGAGTGTATTGTCTCCATAGTGATATGTTGACCAGAGGAGTGTATTGTCTCCATAGTGATATGCTGACCAGACCAGAGAGTGTATTGTCCCCATAGTGATATGTTGACCAGAGGAGTGTATTGTCTCCATAGTGATATGCTGACCAGAGGAGTGTATTGTCTCCATAGTGATATGTTGACCAGAGGAGTGTATTGTCTCCATGGTGATTGTTGACCAGAGGAGTGTATTGTCCCCATGGTGATATGACCAGAGGAGTGTATTGTCTCCATGGTGATATGTTGACCAGAGGAGTGTATTGTCTCCATAGTGATATGTTGACCAGAGGAGTGTATTGTCTCCATAGTGTTGACCAGAGGAGTGTATTGTCTCCATAGTGTTGACCAGAGGAGTGTATTGTCTCCATAGTGATATGACCAGAGGAGTGTATTGTCTCCATGGTGATATGTTGACCAGAGGAGTGTATTGTCTCCATAGTGTTGACCAGAGGAGTGTATTGTCTCCATAGTGATTGACCAGAGGAGTGTATTGTCTCCATAGTGATATGTTGACCAGAGGAGTGTATTGTCTCCAGAGTGATATGTTGACCAGAGGAGTGTATTGTCTCCATAGTGATATGTTGACCAGAGGAGTGTATTGTCTCCATGGTGATATGTTGACCAGAGGAGTGTATTGTCTCCATAGTGATATGTTGACCAGAGGAGTGTATTGTCTCCATAGTGATATGTTGACCAGAGGAGTGTATTGTCTCCATAGTGATATGTTGACCAGAGGAGTGTATTGTCTCCATAGTGATATGACCAGAGGAGTGTATTGTCTCTATAGTGTTGACCAGAGGAGTGTATTGTCTCCATAGTGTTGACCAGAGGAGTGTAGTGTCTCTATAGTGTTGACCAGAGGAGTGTATTGTCTCCATAGTGATATGCTGACCAGAGGAGTGTATTGTCTCCATAGTGATATGTTGACCAGAGGAGTGTATTGTCTCCATAGTGATATGTTGACCAGAGGAGTGTATTGTCTCCATAGTGTTGACCAGAGGAGTGTATTGTCTCCATAGTGATATGACCAGAGGAGTGTATTGTCTCTATAGTGTTGACCAGAGGAGTGTATTGTCTCCATAGTGTTGACCAGAGGAGTGTAGTGTCTCTATAGTGTTGACCAGAGAGGAGTGTATTGTCTCCATAGTGATAAATGCTCCCATAGTGTTGGTTAGAGGAGTGTATTGTCTCCATAGTCATGTTGACCAGAGGAGACATTGTCTCCATAGTGATATGTTGACCAGAGGAGTGTATTGTCTCCATAGTGTTGACCAGAGGAGTGTATTGTCCCCATAGTGATATGACCAGAGGACTACATTGTCATCTAATGACCTCCACATGACCAGAGGAGTGTAGTGTCTCTGATAGTGTTGACCAGAGGAGTGTATTGTCTCCAAGTGACCTGACCAGAGGAGTGTATTGTCTCTATAGTGTTGACCAGAGGAGTGTATTGTCTCTGATAGTGTTGACCAGAGGAGTGTATTGTCTCCATAGTGATATGTTGACCAGAGGAGTGTATTGTCTCCATAGTGTTGACCAGAGGAGTGTATTGTCTCCATAGTGATATGTTGACCAGAGGAGTGTATTGTCTCCATAGTGATATGTTGACCAGAGGAGTGTATTGTCTCCATAGTGTTGACCAGAGGAGTGTAGTGTCTCTATAGTGTTGACCAGAGGAGTGTAGTGTCTCTATAGTGTCTGAAACCAGAGGAGTGTATTGTCTCCATAGTGTTGACCAGAGGAGTGTATTGTCTCCATAGTGATATGTTGACCAGATGAGTGTAGTGTCTCTATAGTCCTTGACCAGAGGAGTGTATTGTCTCCATAGTGTTGACCAGAGGAGTGTATTGTCTCCATAGTGATATGTTGACCAGAGGAGTGTATTGTCTCCATAGTGTTGACCAGAGGAGTGTATTGTCTCTATAGTGTTGACCAGAGGAGTAGTGTCTCTATAGTGTTGACCAGAGGAGTGTAGACTCAGAGTGTTGACCAGAGGAGTGTATTGTCTCCATAGTGATATGCTGACCAGAGGAGAGATTGTCTCCATAGTGATATGTTGACCAGAGGAGTGTATTGTCTCCATAGTGATATGTTGACCAGAGGAGTGTAGTGTCTCTATAGTGTTGACCAGAGGAGTGTATTGTCTCCATAGTGTTGACCAGAGGAGTGTATTGTCTCCATAGTGTTGACCAGAGGAGTGTAGTGTCTCTATAGTGTTGACCAGAGGAGTGTATTGTCTCCATAGTGTTGACCAGAGGAGTGTATTGTCTCTATAGTGTTGACCAGAGGAGTGTAGTGTCTCTATAGTGTTGACCAGAGGAGTGTATTGTCTCCATAGTGTTGACCAGAGGAGTGTATTGTCTCCATAGTGTTGACCAGAGGAGTGTATTGTCTCCATAGTGATATGTTGACCAGAGGAGCTGTATGTCCTCCTATAGTGATATGTTGACCAGAGGAGTGATTGTCTCCATAGTGTTGACCAGAGGAGTGTAGTGTCTCTATAGTGTTGACCAGAGGAGTGTAAATGTCTCTCCATAGTGTTGACCAGAGACCTATAGAGTGTATTGTCTCCATAGTGTTGACCAGGAGTGTATTGTCTCCATAGTGATATGTTGACCAGAGGAGTGTATTCTCTATATAGTGTTGACCAGAGCCCTATGGCACCCTTATTGTCTCCATAGTGTTGACCAGAGCCTAGGCACCATGTATTGTCTCCATAGTGATATGTTGACCAGAGGAGTGGAACCATATTGTCCTCCATAGTGTTGACCAGAGGAGTGTATTGTCTCTATAGTGTTGACCAGAGCCCTAGTCCTATAGTGTTGACCAGAGCCCTAGTGTATTGTCTCCATAGTGTTGACCAGAGGAGTGTACCCTTGTCCTTCCCTGCATTCTGCCAAACCTCCAGCTGAACTCAGAACTCAGTCTTTCTCAAACGGCACCCCCCTAGTAGTGCACCCTAGTACCTCCACACTGTGAAGTAGTGCACTATACAGGGAATCGGGTGTAATTTAGGACACGCTCCCACGTGTACTGGTTAGCAGCGAGAACACGGCACTAGCAACCCTCAGGGTACCAGTCCAAACGTGACACTAACGATGGATAAATGACCTCTGGAAACCAATAGAACTACATCTAGAAACATCCCAATGACCTCCAGTACATGACCAGAGCTGGCAAACCAATAGAACTACATCTGAAACATCCCATAATGACCTCCACATGAAACAAATAGAACTACATCTGAAACCATCCTAATGACACTCCAATGACCTTGTAACTCCCAATAGAACTACATCTGAAACATCCTAATGACCTCCACATGACCTCTGGAAACAAATAGAACTACATCTGAAACATCCCTAATGACCTCCACATGACTACTTTAGGAAACCAATAGAACTACATCTGAAACATCCTAATGACCTCCACATGACCTCTGGAAACCAATAGAACTACATCTGAAACATCTTAATGACCTCCACATGACCCTCTGGAAACCAATAGAACTACATCTGAAACATCCAGTAATGACCTCCACATGACCTCTGGAAACCAATCCAGAACTACATCTGAAACATCTTAATGACCTATCCAGTACATGACCTCTGGAAACAAATAGAACTACATCTGAAACATCCTAATGACCTCCACAGACCCTATGGCAAACCCTATAGAACTACATCTGAAACATCCCTAATGACCTCCACATGACCTCTGGAAACCAATAGAACTATTCATCTGAAACATCCTAATGACCTCCACATGACCTCTGGAAACAAATAGACTACTACCATCTGAAACATCCTAATGACACTACACATGACCTCTGGCAAATTCAAATAGAACTACAGCTGAAACATCTGGTTGACCTTTACATGACCTATGGAAACCAATAGTAAAGAGAGAGAGCCCTATGGCACCATAGAGAGAGAGGGATATGAGAGAGAGAGCACTACTTTAAGAGAGAGACCCTATTCCCTAGAGAGAGACAGACGGAGAGGCAGAATTCAGAGAGACAGACAGAGAGAGAAAGACAGAGAGAGAGCCCTAGAAAGACAGACCAGAGACAGATTCCCTATATAGTGCACAGAGAGAGACCAGATTCCCTAGAGACAGACTTTAGAGAGAGAGACAGAGATCCAGAGACAGAGCCCTAGACAGAGAGAGAGAGAGAGACAGAGACAGAGAGAGAGAGAGAGCCCTATGGCAGATTCCCTATCCAGTACAGACAGGGACAGATTCTCATATAGAGAGAGACCAGAGCCCTATGACCAGAGATCAGACAGACAGAGAGAGAACCATAGAGAGTAGACACTAGACCAGAGATGGCACCATATTCCCTATATAGACAAAGACCAGAGCCCTATGGCACCATATTCATATATAGAGACTAGAGAGAGAGCCCTACAGAGTACACTACTTTAGACCAGAGCCCTATGGCACAGAGGACAGAGCCCTATAGAACCCTATTCAGAGGACAGAGACCAGAGCCCTATGGCACCATACAGAGAGACACTAGAGAGACCAGAGCCCTATGAGACAGAGAGAGAGAGACCAGAGCCCAGAGAACCCTATTCCCTAGATAGTGCACAGAGACAGAGATGGCACAGAGACAGAGAGAGACAGAGAGAGGCAGAGAGTTGAATGGTTTCAGTAATCAGTAATGAGCCTAGTGGAGGAGGAGATCAGAGCCGGGTTGCATCACACTACGTGGAACCCTACTCCCTTTATAGTGCACTACCCATGAACAGGGCCCATAGGGATCTGGTCTAACGTAGTGCACCACACCATAGATAGATAGGGTGCCATTTGGGATACAAGCCAGAGCTGTCTGCTTCCTCGGTCTAAAGGTCAACTCTCATTGCCATTCCAGCAGGGTGAGGACACAAACACACGGTGTTCATGCTCAGACACTCCATCAGCCATTAGCATTTATCTCATAAGAGACAACATGCATATATTCACCCACCTATGACCGATGTCCTAAATGGTTCCCTATCCAGTACACTACTTTAGACCAGAGACCTATAGAACCCTATAGTGGCACCCTATTCCCATATCCAGTACACTACTTTAGACCAGAGCCCTATAGAACCCTATTCCCTATATATAGTGCACTACTTTAGACCAGAGCCCTATGGCACCATATTCCCTATCCAGTACACTACTTTAGACCAGAGCCCTATGGCACCCTATCCCCTATCCAGTACACTACTTTAGACCAGAGCCCTATGGCACCATATTCTATCCTACCTATACCATAGTGCACTACTTTAGACCAGAGCCCTATGGCACCCTATCCCCTATATAGTGCACTACTTTAGACCAGAGCCCTATGGCACCATATTCACTATCCATCTGTCAGTAAACATCTGTCAGACATCACCTGTAGATCATCTGTCAGTAAACACCAGATCATCTGTCCACCAGACATCACCTGTAGATCACCTATAGATCATCTGTCTATAAACACCAGACATCACCTGTAGATCACCTATAGATCATCTGTCAGTAAACACCAGACATCACCTATAGATCATCTGTCAGATAAACACCAGACATCACCTGTAGATCTTTAACATATAGCTGAAGGAGTGTCACCTATAGTCATCTGTCTATAAACACCAGACATCACCTGTATAGATAAGTTGGCGTGTGGGAGGCCCTTGGCGTGTCCTCTGTCTCTCTCCTCTGCTGAATCCTAGAGATGTAACTGAACATCATTAAAGAGGAGGGCACACGACTCCTGGAGGAGAGGAGAGGAGAGGGGAGGAGGGCACACAACTCCTGGGTGATGCTAATGGTTAACTTGGCCCCAGAACACTCGGGCTAAACAGTGTCTGTTGCTGTGACTGCTGGCATCTCAACGCTATTAAGTGTGTGTGTTAAGACTCCATTTGAAGGTCACCACCACTCAACGACGAGGAGGAGGGAAGGAGAGGAGGAGGGGAGGAGAGGAGAGGAGGGGGGATGAGAGGGGAGGTGAGAGAGAGGAGGTGAAGAGAGAGGAGATGGAGAGAGGAGGTGGGGAGAGAGGAGGGGAGGAGAGGGAAGATGAGAGAAAATGGAGGAAGGGGGAGAGAGATGAGGGGAGAGAGAGGGGAGGGGGGAGTGGAGAGGGGGTGGGGAGAGAGAGGCGGGTAGGAAGAGAGGAGGGTAGAGAGGGGAGGTGGGAAGAGAGGGGAGGTGAGAGAGAGGAGGTGGGGAAAGGGGAGGGTGGAGAGAGGTGGGGAGAGAGGGGAGGGTAGAGAGAGGAGGATAGAGAGAGGAGGTGGGGAGAGAGAGGAGGGTAGAGAGAGGAGGTGGGGAAAGAGAGGGGAGGGTAGAGAGAGGAGGTGGGGAGAGAGGCAAGGGTAGAGAGAGGAGGTGGGGAGAGAGGGGAGGGTAGAGAGAGGAGGTGGGGAGAGAGGGGAGGGTAGAGAGAGGAGGTGGGGAGAGGGGAGGGTAGAGAGAGGAGGTGGGGGGAGAGGGGAGGGTAGAGAGAGGAGGAGGTGGGGAGAGAGGGAGGGTAGAGAGGAGGAGGTGGGGAGAGAGGGGAGGGTAGAGAGAGGAGGTGGGGAGAGAGGGAGGGTAGAGAGAGGAGGTGGGGAGAGAGGGGAGGGTAGAGAGAGGAGGTGGGGGGAGAGAGGGGAGGGTAGAGAGAGGAGGTGGGGAGAGAGGGGAGGGTAGAGAGAGGAGGTGGGGAGAGAGGGGAGGGTAGAGAGAGGAGGTGGTGGGGAGAGAGGGGAGGGTAGAGAGAGGGGAGGTGGTGGGGAGAGAGGGGAGGGAGAGAGAGGAGGTGGTGGGGAGAGAGGGGAGGGTAGAGAGAGGAGGTGGTGGGGAGAGAGGGGGAGGGTAGAGGGTGAGGAGGTGGTGGGGAGAGAGGGAGGGTAGAGAGGGAGGTGGTGGGGAGAGAGGGGAGGGTAGAGAGAGGAGGTGGTGGGGTGAGAGGGAGGGTAGAGAGGGAGGTGGTGGGGAGAGAGGGGAGGGTAGAGAGAGGAGGTGGTGGGGAGAGAGGGGAGGGTAGAGAGGAGGTGGTGGGGGGAGAGGGGGAGGGTAGAGAGGAGGTGGTGGGGAGAGAGGGAGGGTAGAGAGGAGGTGGGGAGAGAGGGGAGATGGAGAGAGAGGAGGGGTGAGAGAGTATGTGGGGAGAGAGGGGAGATGGAGAGAGAGGAGGGGGAGAGAGGAGGGGGAGAGAGGAGGCGGAGAGAGAGGAGGGGGAGGAGGGGGAGAGAGGAGGCGGAGAGAGAGGAGGCGGGAGAGAGGAGGCGGGGAGGAGGGCGGAGAGAGAGGAGATGGAGAGAGAGGAGGGGTGAGAGAGTATGTGAGGAGAGAGGAGAGGCGGGGAGAGAGGAGAGGTGGGGAGAGAGAGGATCAGAGAGAGACACAAATTAACGGAGAGGTCCGCTCCACTGGCCTCCCCCCACGTCTCCCCCCTGTCTGGAGAGGCCTCACCCAGTCAGCAATTAAAAAGACATGGACCACCACGCACCTCACACACACACACACACACACACACACACACACACACACACACACACACAATATTTCTGTGGAAATCATCTCAACCCCTCTACAGTAGCTGCAGAGAACCTCCTGTCCTATAGTTTAACTGTAGTTATAACAGACAGTATAAACCTCCTGTCCTATAGTTTAACTGTAGTTATAACAGACAGTATAAACCTCCTGTCCTATAGTTTAACTGTAGTTATAACAGTATAAACCTCCTGTCCTATAGTTTAACTGTAGTTATAACAGTATAAACCTACTGTCCTATAGTTTAACTGTAGTTATAACAGACAGTATAAACCTACTGTCCTATACCAGTCTGTCAGAACAGCCCTGACAACACAATACCAGTCTGTCAGAACAGCCCTGACACTGTCTACCTTCAGGGGATCTGGGATCCACATTAAGGACACTGTCTACCTTCAGGGGATCTGGGATCCACATTAAGGACACTGTCTACCTTCAGGGGATCTGGGATCCACATTAAGGACACTGTCTACCTTCAGGGGATCTGGGATCCACATTAAGGACACTGTCTACCTTGACTGTCCACATTAAGGACACTGTCTACCTTCAGGGGATCTGGGATCCACATTAAGGACACTGTCTACCTTCAGGGGATCTGGGATCCACATTAAGGACACTGTCTACCTTCAGGGGATCTGGGATCCACATTAAGGACACTGTCTACCTTCAGGGGATCTGGGATCCACATTAAGGACACTGTCTACCTTCAGGGGATCTGGGATCCACATTAAGGACACTGTCTACCTTCAGGGGATCTGAGATCCTCATTAAGGACACTGTCTACCTTCAGGGGATCTGGGATCCACATTAAGACACTGTCTACCTTGAGGGATCTAGGATCCACATTAAGGACACTGTCTACCTTCAGGGATCTGGGATCCTCATTAAGGACACTGTCTACCTTCAGGGATCTAGGATCCACATTAAGGACACTGTCTACCTTCAGGGGATCTGGGATCCACATTAAGGACACTGTCTACCTTCAGGGGATCTGGGATCCACATTAAGGACACTGTCTACCTTCAGGGGATCTAGGATCCACATTAAGGACACTGTCTACCTTCAGGGGATCTGGGATCCACATTAAGGACACTGTCTACCTTCAGGGGATCTGGGATCCACATTAACGTTTGGGAGACACTCCTGAGACCGCACACACACAGCGACCATTTGGGAGTCACTCCTGAGACCACACACACACACAGCGACCGTTTGGGAGTCACTCCTGAGACCACACACACACACAGCGACCATTTGGGAGTCACTCCTGAGACCACACACACACACAGCGACCGTTTGGGAGTCACTCCTGAGACCACACACACACACAGCGACCGTTTGGGAGTCACTCCTGAGACCACACACACACACAGCGACCGTTTGGGAGTCACTCCTGAGACCACACACACACACACAGCAACCGTTTGGGAGATACTCCTGAGACCCCCTGGATAAAAATCATTGAGTAGAGTGGAGTCGGTTGAGTTTCCTTGACCCCAAAAAAGGAGGGTGAGTGTATTTCTGTTTTTGAAAGAGTGTGTTTGAAAGAGTAAGTGTGTGTATGAGAATGGGTGTGTATGTTTGAGAGTGTGTGTGTGTGTGTGTGAGGCAGAGGAACTGAAGGATCATCTTTAGGAGGAGGGGTAAAAGGAGGTGAAGGAAGAGGAGGATGCCTTTAGGGACTGAAAGGTTACAGTAAGTGCAGTATTTATCTCCTTTATGCCGAGAGCTCCCATGGGGCCACAGGGCCATAACAATAAATCACTACTGACAGAGAGACGAGGAACTCAACCACTTAGAAAGTCTATAGCCGAGCAACAAGTCTATATGGTGGAGTGGAGTGGAGTTCACCATGGAGAAATAAGGGTGTGGATGAATACTGTATACTGGTTTACTGTGGGGTGGAGTAGTTCACCATGGAGAAATAAGGGTGTGGATGAATACTGTATACTGGTTTACTGTGGGGTGGAGTGGAGTTCACCATGGAGAAATAAGGGTGTGGATGAATACTGTATACTGGTTTACTGTGGGGTGGAGTGGAGTTCACCATGGAGAAATAAGGGTGTGGATAAATACTGTATACTGGTTCACTGTGGATAAATACTGTATACTGGTTTACTGTGGATAAATACTGTATACTGGTTTACTGTGGATAAATACTGTATACTGGTTCACTGTGGGGTGGATAAATACTGTATACTGGTTTACTGTGGGGTGGATAAATACTGTATACTGGTTTACTGTGGATAAATACTGTATACTGGTTTACTGTGGATAAATACTGTATACTGGTTTACTGTGGATAAATACTGTATACTGGTTTACTGTGGATAAATACTGTATACTGGTTCACTGTGGATAAATACTGTATACTGGTTTACTGTGGATAAATACTGTATACTGGTTTACTGTGGATAAATACTGTATACTGGTTCACTGTGGATAAATACTGTATACTGGTTTACTGTGGATAAATACTGTATACTGGTTTACTGTGGGTAAATACTGTATACTGATTTACTGTGGATAAATACTGTATACTGGTTCACTGTGGATGAATACTGTATACTGGTTTACTGTGGATAAATACTGTATACTGGTTTACTGTGGATAAATACTGTATACTGGTTTACTGTGGATAAATACTGTATACTGGTTTACTGTGGATAAATACTGTATACTGGTTTACTGTGGATAAATACTGTATACTGGTTTACTGTGGATAAATACTGTATACTGGTTTACTGTGGATAAATACTGTATACTGGTTTACTGTGGATAAATACTGTATACTGGTTTACTGTGGATAAATACTGTATACTGGTTTACTGTGGATAAATACTGTATACTGGTTTACTGTGGATAAATACTGTATACTGGTTTACTGTGGATAAATACTGTATACTGGTTTACTGTGGATAATACTGTATACTGGTTTACTGTGGATAAATACTGTATACTGGTTTACTGTGGATAAATACTGTATACTGGTTTACTGTGGATAAATACTGTATACTGGTTTACTGTGGATAAATACTGTATACTGGTTTACTGTGGATAAATACTGTATACTGGTTTACTGTGGATAAATACTGTATACTGGTTTACTGTGGATAAATACTGTATACTGGTTTACTGTGGATAAATACTGTATACTGGTTTACTGTGGATAAATACTGTATACTGGTTTACTGTGGATGAAATACTGTATACTGGTTTACTGTGGATAAATACTGTATACTGGTTCACTGTGGATAAATACTGTATACTGGTTTACTGTGGATAAATACTGTATACTGGTTTACTGTGGATAAATACTGTATACTGGTTTACTGTGGGTAAATACTGTATACTGGTTTACTGTGGGTAAATACTGTATACTGGTTTACTGTGGGGTGGATAAATACTGTATACTGGTTCACTGTGGATAAATACTGTATACTGGTTTACTGTGGGGTGGAGTGGAGTTCACCATGGAGAAGTAAGGGTGTGGATGAATACTGTATACTGGTTTACTGTGGGGTGGATAAATACTGTATACTGGTTTACTGTGGATAAATACTGTATACTGGTTTACTGTGGGTAAATACTGTATACTGGTTTACTGTGGGTAAATACTGTATACTGGTTTACTGTGGGGTGGATAAATACTGTATACTGGTTCACTGTGGATAAATACTGTATACTGGTTTACTGTGGGGTGGAGTGGAGTTCACCATGGAGAAATAAAGTGTGGATGAATACTGTATACTGGTTCACTGTGGATAAATACTGTATACTGGTTTACTGTGGGGTAAATAGCTCACCATGGAGAAATAAAGTGTGGATGAATACTGTATACTGGTTTACTGTGGATAAATACTGTATACTGCTTTACTGTGGGGTGGATAAATACTGTATACTGGTTCACTGTGGATAAATACTGTATACTGGTTTACTGTGGATAAATATTGTATACTGTTTACTGTGGATAAATACTGTATACTGGTTTACTGTGGATAAATACTGTATACTGGTTTACTGTGGATAAATACTGTATACTGGTTTACTGTGGATAAATACTGTATACTGGTTTACTGTGGATAAATACTGTATACTGGTTTACTGTGGATAAATACTGTATACTGGTTTACTGTGGATAAATACTGTATACTGGTTTACTGTGGATAAATACTATATACTGGTTTACTGTGGATAAATACTGTATACTGGTTTACTGTGGATAAATACTGTATACTGGCTCACTGTGGATAAATACTCTATACTGGTTTACTGTGGATAAATACTGTATACTGGTTTACTGTGGATAAATACTGTATACTGGTTTACTGTGGATAAATACTGTATA
>NW_024608993.1:65000-72500 GCF_018296145.1 Oncorhynchus tshawytscha | reverse complement strand
CTGGGGAGGAGGAGGATGTACTGGGGAGGAGGGTGTACTGGGGAGGAGGAGGATGTACTGGGGAGGAGGAGGGTGTACTGGGGAGGAGGAGGGTGTACTGGGGTGGAGGATGTACAGGGGAGGAGGATGTACAGGGGAGGAGGATGTACTGGGGAGGAGGATGTACTGGGGAGGAGGATGTACTGGGGAGGAGGAGGGTGTACTGGGGAGGAGGAGGGTGTACTGGGGAGGAGGAGGGTGTACTGGGGAGGAGGATGTACTGGGGAGGAGGATGTACTGGGGAGGAGGATGTACTGGGGAGGAGGGTGGACTGGGGAGGAGGATGGACTGGGGAGGAGGTTGTACTGGGGAGGAGCATGTACTGGGGAGGAGGTTGTACTGGGGAGGAGCATGTACTGGGGAGGAGCAAGTACTGGGGAGGAGGATGTACTGGGGAGGAGGATGTACTGGGGAGGAGGGTGGACTGGGGAGGAGGGTGGACTGGGGAGGAGGATGTACTGGGGAGGAGGATGTACTGGGGAGGAGGGTGGACTGGGGAGGAGGGTGGACTGGGGAGGAGGGTGGACTGGGGAGGAGGAGGGTGTACTGGGGAGGAGGAGGGTGGACTGGGGAGGAGGGTGGACTGGGGAGGAGGATGGTGTACTGGGGAGGATGGTGTACTGGGGAGGAGGATGTACTGGGGAGGAGGATGGTGTACTGGGGAGGAGGATGTACTGGGGAGGAGGATGTACTGAGGAGGAGGGTGGACTGGGGAGGAGGGTGTACTGGGGAGGAGGGTGGAGGTTGGACTGGGGAGGAGGGTGGACTGGGGAGGAGGATGTACTGGGGAGGAGGATGTACTGGGGAGGAGGATGTACTGGGGAGGAGGATGTACTGAGGAGGAGGGTGGACTGGGGAGGAGGGTGTACTGGGGAGGAGGATGTAGAGGGTGTACTGGGGAGGAGGATGTAGAGGGTGTACTGGGGAGGAGGATGTAGAGGGTGTACTGGGGAGGAGGAGGGTGTACTGGGGAGGAGGAGGATGTACTGGGGAGGAGGAGGGTGTACTGGGGAGGAGGAGGGTGTACTGGGGAGGAGGAGGGTGTACTAGGGAGGAGGAGGGTGGACTGGGGAGGAGGTTGTACTGGGGAGGAGCATGTACTGGGGAGGAGCATGTACTGGGGAGGAGGATGTACTGGGGAGGAGGGTGGACTGGGGAGGAGGATGTACTGGGGAGGAGGGTGGACTGGGGAGGAGGGTGGACTGGGGAGGAGGAGGGTGTACTGGGGAGGAGGAGGGTGTACTGGGGAGGAGGAGGGTGGACTGGGGAGGAGGGTGGACTGGGGAGGAGGATGGTGTACTGGGGAGGAGGATGTACTGAGGAGGAGGGTGGACTGGGGAGGAGGGTGTACTGGGGAGGAGGGTGGAGGTTGGACTGGGGAGGAGGGTGGACTGGGGAGGAGGATGTACTGGGGAGGAGGATGTACTGAGGAGGAGGGTGGACTGGGGAGGAGGGTGTACTGGGGGAGAGGAGGGTGTACTGGGGAGGAGGATGTAGAGGGTGTACTGGGGAGGAGGATGTAGAGGGTGTACTGGGGAGGAGGGGGTACTGGGGAGAGGAGGGTGGACTGGGGAGGAGGAGGAGGGTGTACTGGGGAGGAGGAGGGTGTACTGGGGAGGAGGAGGATGTACTGGGGAGGAGGAGGGTGTACTGGGGAGGAGGAGGGTGTACTGGGGAGGAGGAGGGTGTACTGGGGAGGAGGAGGGTGTACTGGGGAGGAGGAGGGTGTACTGGGGAGGAGGAGGGTCTACTGGGGAGGAGGAGGATGTACTGGGGAGGAGGAGGATGTACTGGGGAGGAGGAGGATGTACTGGGGAGGAGGAGGATGTACTGGGGAGGAGGAGGGTGTACTGGGGAGGAGGATGGTGTACTGGGGAGGAGGATGTAGAGGATGTGTGTAGAGGAGTGTGTGTGTGTAGAGGAGGATGTGTGTGTGTAGAGGAGGGTGTGTGTAGAGGAGGGTGTGTGTGTGTAGGGGAGGGTGTGTGTGTGTAGAGGAGGGTGTGTGTGTGTAGAGGAGGGTGTGTGTGTGTAGAGAAGGGTGTGTGTGTAGAGGAGGGTGTGTGTGTGTAGAGGAGGGTGTGTGTGTGTAGAGGAGGGTGTGTGTGTGTAGAGGAGGGTGTGTGTGTAGAGGAGGGTGTGTGTGTAGAGGAGGGTGTGTGTGTGTAGAGGAGGGTGTGTGTGTAGAGAAGGGTGTGTGTGTAGAGGAGGGTGTGTGTGTAGAGGAGGGTGTGTGTGTGTAGAGGAGGGTGTGTGTGTAGAGGAGGGTGTGTGTGTAGAGAGGGTGTGTGTGTGTAGAGAAGGGTGTGTGTAGAGGAGGGTGTGTGTGTGTAGAGGAGGGTGTGTGTGTGTAGAGGAGGGTGTGTGTGTGAGAAGGGTGTGTGTGTGTAGAGAAGGGTGTGTGTGTAGAGGAGGGTGTGTGTGTGTGTAGAGGAGGGTGTGTGTGTGTAGAGGAGGGTGTGTGTGTGTAGAGGAGGGTGTGTGTGTGTGCAGAGGAGGGTGTGTGTGTGTAGAGGAGGGTGTGTGTGTGTAGAGGAGGGTGTTTGTAGGGGAGGGTGTTTGTAGGGGAGGGTGTGTGTGAGAGGAGGGTGTGTGTGTGTAGAGGAGGGTGTGTGTGTGTAGAGGAGGGTGTGTGTGTGTAGAGGAGGGTGTGTGTGTGAGAGGAGGGTGTGTGTGTGTAGAGGAGGGTGTGTGTGTGTAGAGGAGGGTGTGTGTGTAGAGGAGGGTGTGTGTAGAGGAGGGTGTGTGTGTGTAGAGGAGGTGTGTGTGTGTGTAGAGGAGGGTGTGTGTGTGTAGAGGAGGGTGTGTGTGTGTGCAGAGGAGGGTGTGTGTGTGAGAGGAGGGTGTGTGTGTGTAGAGGAGGGTGTGTGTGTGTAGAGGAGGGTGTGTGTGTGTAGAGGAGGGTGTGTGTGTAGAGGAGGGTGTGTGTGTGTAGAGGAGGGTGTGTGTGTAGAGGAGGGTGTGTGTGTGTAGAGGAGGGTGTGTGTGTGTAGAGGAGGGTGTGTGTGTGTAGAGGAGGGTGTGTGTAGAGGAGGGTGTGTGTGTGTAGATGAGGGTGTGTGTGTGTAGAGGAGGATACTAGGGACTAGAAAGGTTTCAAATGCATTTTCATTGCTAAAACAACCAATGCGTCTCCCCTTCCTCCTCTCCCCCTCCACCTCTCTTCCCCTCCACCTCTCTTCCCCTCCTCCTCTCCTCCCCTCCTCCTCTCCTCCCTCCTCTTCCCTCCTCCTCTCCCCTCCATCTCTCTTCCCCTCCACCTCTCTTTCTCCCTCCTCCTCTCCTCCCTCCTCCTCCTCCTCCTCCCTCCCCCTTCCACCTCTCTTCCCCTCCTCCTCTCCCCTCCACCTCTCTTCCCCTCCACCTCTCTTCCACTCCTCCTCTCCTCCCCTCCTCCTCTCTTCCCCCTCCACCTCTCCTCCCTCCTCCTCTCTTCCCCTCCTCCTCTCTTTCTCCCTCCTCCTCTCCCCTCCACCTCTCTTCCCCTCCACCTCTCTTTCTCCCTCCTCCTCTCCTCCCTCCTCTTCCCTCCTCCTCTCCCCCTCCACCTCTCTTCCCCTCCACCTCTCTTTCTCCCTCCTCCTCTCCTCCCTCCTCTCCCCTCCACCTCTCTTCCCCTCCACCTCTCTTTCTCCCTCCTCCTCTCCTCCTCTCCCCCTCCACCTCTCTTTCTCCCTCCTCCTCTCCTCCCTCCTCCTCTCCTCCTCCTCTCCCCTTCCACCTCTCTTCCCCTCCACCTCTCCTCCCTCCTCCTCTCCCCTCCCCTCCTCTCTCCCTCCACCTCTCTCCCCTCCAACTCTCTCCCCTCCAACTCTCTCTCCCTGCACCTCTCTCCTCCGAGAGCCACCTCTCTCTCTCTCCCACTCCACCTCTCAAACCCTCCACCTCTCTCTCTCACCCTCCACCCCCCCTACCTCTCTCTCCTCCTCTCTCTCCTCTCCAAAGCTACCAGAGATCTTCTCTAAGTGTGATTATGGAATAGTGAAAAGTTCAACTATAGAAAGTACCAGAACAGAGAACTGTATTTATAACACACTGTCAGGCAATTTACACTCAGAAAACAGGTTGAAGGAGAACAGAAACTCAGACACACAGAAAGAGAGGAGGAGAGATAAATAAAGGATAACAGAGAGAGAGAGGAAGAGAAAGAGAGAGAAAGAGAGGGAGAGAAAGAGAGAAATAAAGAGAGAAAGAGAAAGAGAGAGAGAGAGAGAGGGAGAGAAAGAGAAAGAGGGAGAGAAAGAGAGAGAGAAAGAGAGAAAGAGGGAGAGAGATGGAGAGAGACAGAGAGAGAAAGAGAGAGACAGAGAAAGAGAGAGAGAGAGAGAGAGAAAGAGAGAAAGACAGAGATAAAGAGAGAGAGAGAGAGAGAGAGAGAGAGAGAGAGAGAAAGAGAGAGGGAGAGAGAGAGAAAGAGAGACAGAGAGAGAGAGAGAGAGAGAGAGAGAGAGAGAGAGAGAGAGAGAGAGAGGAGAGAACGAGAGACAGAGACAGAAAGAGAATAGGTAAGGGGGAAGTCGTCACGCCCCAACGGCTCAACTAATCATGTATACAAGGTCAGTTGTAGACAGAGCCCACGCTAGAAGGCCAGACTGGTTCCTATAGAGACACACACTATGGTGAATAACTGAGTCAGTAATGAAAGGTCAACCTACAGTCTAATAACTGAGTCAGTAATGAAAGGTCAACCTACAGTCTAATAACTGAGTCAGTAATGAAAGGTCAACCTACAGTCTAATAACTGAGTCAGTAATGAAAGGTCAACCTACAGCCTAATAACTGAGTCAGTAATGAAAGGTCAACCTACACCCCTCCTCTCCTCTCCTCTTCCCCATCTCCCTCCAGGCAGGAGGGGGTCTGTAATCCACCCCTCCTCTCCTCCCTCCTCTCCTCTCCTCCCTCCAGCTCCCTGAACCATAGAGACTGACACCATCAACCTGTCTCCTCAGAGGACAGTCTGAACCATAGAGACTGACACCATCAACCTGTCTCCTCAGAGGACAGTCTGAACCATAGAGACTGACAGAGATCAACCTGTCTCCTCAGAGGACAGTCTGAACCATAGAGACTGACAGAGATCAACCTGTCTCCTCAGAGGACAGTCTGAACCATAGAGACTGACAGAGATCAACCTGTCTCCTCAGAGGACAGTCTGAACCATAGAGACTGACAGAGATCAACCTGTCTCCTCAGAGGACAGTCTGAACCATAGAGACTGACAGAGATCAACCTGTCTCCTCAGAGGACAGTCTGAACCATAGATACTGACAGAGATCAACCTGTCTCCTCAGAGGACAGTCTGAACCATAGATACTGACAGCATCAACCTGTCTCCTCAGAGGACAGTCTGAACCATAGATACTGACAGCATCCAGCTGTCTCCAAACTATATTTCTCTCCTTGTTTATCATTTACGCTAAACCAAACCACCGCACCATAACAACGGTATTTTGTCTTTTTGGTTGGGACACACTTCCTGACTGGGGAGAAGGAAAGGGAGCGAGGGGGAAGAGGAGGGAGGAGGAAGGAGACAAGGAGGGAGAGATAGAAAGGGGAGGGAGGAAGGATGGGGAGGGGAAGGAGGGAGGGAGAGGGAGGAAGGATGGGGAGGGGAAGGGAGAGGGAGGAAGGAGACAAGGAGGGGAGAGAGAGAGGAAGGAGACAAGGAGGGAGGGAGGAAGGATGGGGAGGGGAAGGAGTAGAGAAGGAGAGATAGAGAGGGAGGGGTGGAGGGAGAGAGGAAGGGGGAGATGTCAGGATTCGTCACAAGCCTTCTGTAGAATGCCACTGGTGGTGAGTGAACACATTACCATACTGTGTGTGTGTGTGTGTGTGTGTGCGTGTGTGTGTGCGTGTGTGTGTGTGTGCGTGTGTGTGTGTGTGTGTGCATGGGAGGCAGTGAGTCCGTCTGACTAGTGTGTCTCTGGTATCATGTTAGAGGGGAGTTGAAACAGAGGCATCACAGCTTCCAGTCAGGAAAGCTGTTCTCCGCTGTGATTCGTCAGTGTACAGCTGTAGCGAGGCTCTGTGTAGTGCCTGTTGCTATGGTGAGGAGGGGAGGGGACTGCTTTGTGTGTGTGTGTGTAAAGATCAGTGGCTTTTTACTGAACCTTTATGTTAACAAGGAAGCACATAGATCGTTTTTTTTTTAAATGTTTTTTTTAAACAAATGCGCCCTGTATAAACTCATCATAAACATTCACATTATACCCAAACCAATATATAGACTGAATAAAAACATAAACGCAACAAAAAACAATTTCAACGATTTTACTGAGTTGCAGTTCATATAAGGAAATCCGTCAATTGAAATAAATTCATTAGGGCCCTAATCTATGGATTTTTAACATGACTGGGCAGGGGCTCAGCCATGGGAGGGCATAGGCCCACCCACCCAGTGGGGAGCCAGGCACAGCCAATCAGAAATAGTTTTTCCCCCGACAAAAAGGGGTTTATTACAGACAGAAATGCTCAGTTTCATCAGCTGTCCAGGTGGCTGGTCTGGGAACAGGTATTGGTTGGCCCACATAGACTGGTAAACTCTGGGAACAGGTATTGGTTCGCCCACATAGAGTGGTAAACACTGGGAACAGGTATTGGTTGGCCCACATAGAATGGTAAACTCTGGGAACAGGTATTGGTTGGCCCACATAGAATGGTAAACTCTGGGAACAGGTATTGGTTGGCCCACATAGAGTAAACTCTGGGAACAGGTATTGGTTGGCCCTCATAGAGAGGTAAACTCTGGGAACAGGTATTGGTTGGCCCACATAGAGGTAAACTCTGGGAAACGGTATTGGTTGGCCCACATAGAAAGGTAAACTCTGGTAACAGGTATTGGTTGGCCCACATAGAGAGGTAAACTCTGGGAACAGGAATTGGTTGGCCCATAGAGACAAGTAAACTCTGGGAACAGGTATTGGTTGGCCCACAGAGACAAGTAAACTCTGGGAACGGGTATTGGTTGGCCCACAGAGACAAGTAAACTCTGGGAACGGGTATTGGTTGGCCCACAGAGACAGGTAAACTCTGGGAACGTGATAAGTTGGCCCACAGATTTCTCTCCTGTATGAGTTGTTAAGGATGGATCAGCCACATGACACTGTGCCCTGAGCACACCACAGGAGGCCTGTATATCTCTCTCTCTCTCTCCCTTTTCATTTTCTCTCCTGTCTTCCTCCACCCTGCTGCACAGTGGTGACGACATGCTGAGAGACAAAGCAACCGATAAACCTAGACACCTCATCTCTTCTCCTCTTTCTACACCTGGGGTGCAGTTGTCTCTCTCGCTCTCTCTCTCTCCCTTCACCCCTCTCTCTCTCTCTCCCTTTTCATTTCTCTCTCTCTCCCTTCTTCCTCTCTCTCTCTCTCCCTTCTGCTCAGCTCTGGTCTCTCTCCTTCGCCCCTTCCTCTCTCTCCCTCTCTCCCTTCACCCTCTCTCCCACCTCTCTCTCTCTCTTT